>NW_018127976.1:1045839-1054624 GCF_001952655.1 Monopterus albus | reverse complement strand
ACAGGTTCCAACCCTGTCAACCAACAACAGAAATGTGAGGCTGCAGCAGGCACAGGCTCACCAGAACTGTTCAGTTGAGGACTGGTAAAATTCAGCCTTGACTGATGAACATGCCTTGTTTCAACAGTCCGTGCTGTTGGTGGTGGTGTAATGATGTGGGGAATGCTTTCTTTTTTCCCTTTTATACCAGTCTGTCATTGCGTGAATGCAACAGTGCATCTGAGTATTGGTAAATGGTCTTATACTTGTATAGTGCCATTCGCGCTCCTAAACGCTCATACATTCACACACTGGTGTTATCACCGGGAGCAACTGTGGGTTTAGTGTCTTGCTCAAGGACACTTCAACGTGTTTGAAAATGACCCGCTCTACCTCCTGAGTCGCCACTGCTGACCATTCCTTTTATGGCCACAGTTTACCATCTACTAATGGCTACTTCTCTTAGGGTTGCAGCGGTATACCCAGTTTCACTGTATACCATTGTATGAAATTTGATGGTTATCATACCATGCACATTTGCTTATTACCAGTATTGAAGGAAAAAAAAGTAATCTTGCACACCTTTCTTCCCTGACTGCCTGTCAGACTCGGCAATGGCTGCCACACGCACACATGCAGTGGATAAAATGGGAGAGAGCTGATATCACCAATTACTTTGAAGCACAGTGATCATCCACCAAAAAGTAAATGAAAATCAGCAGCACAGGATTACTTTGACTATCTCAAAAATTAACACCTTCAGGAACACCATCCTTCTGTGCAGATCAAAGTGTATGTCCCATTTATAACAAACAATAAAATGTGACTGTATAAATATTATAAAATGTGCTTTCAAAATAACTGTCCACATGGTATAAAATGGCGCCGACAGCGATGGCAGCCTTGTTTATTCGTGCTCTCTTGTTTGTTGTTTTTCTTTGTTTTCTGGGTCTTTTGTAATCCATCCCAGATTACTTTTACCAGATAAGAACTGTTAAATATCGGACAACACACTGAACTACCTTTCTCTGATTTTTGTGAACGTAGGGTTAGGGACCACTGCTACACAACAATTAGGCGCCTATCGCTCTGTCCCCCGCACAGCCCTCTCTGATCACTGTATTGTCCATCTTATTCTATAGGCAGAAACTTAAAGCTGTGAAGCCTATAGTCAAAACAGTGAATAGCTGGACTGAGGAGGCTAAGTCAGAGCTACAGACCTGCTTTGACTGCACAGATTGGAGTGTATTTGAAACTGCGGCTACAGACCTGGACAAACTCACTGACACTGTGACATCTTATATCAGCTTTTGTGAGGATGTGTGTGTGTGTGCCCAAAACGTCCTTCTGCACATACAGCAACAACAAGAAACCCTGGTTGACAGCAAAACTCAAGCAGCTTTGTCATGCCAAAGAGGAGGCTGTCCCCACAGATGTGGGGACAAGACTTTGTACAGCCAGGCCAGGAACACACTGAGGGAGATCAGAGCAGCAAAGAGGAGCTACTCTGAAAAGCTGAAAGCCCAGGTTTCAGCCAACGACCCCTCGTCTGTGTGGAGGAGCCCTTGGCATCACTGCCAATAGGAAACCACCCCCCACCCCCCGCTGTGGAGGACCTGAATGTGTTCTACTGCAGGTTTGACAAACAACATTCCCCCCTCACCTTCACCACCTCAGTCAGCCTACAGACGGGAAGTTGAGCAGCTGGTCCTATGGTGTAGCCGCAGCAACCTGGAGCTGAACATGCTCAAAACAGTGGAGAGGACAGTGGACTTCATGAAGAGGCCCCCCTCCTCCCTCCTCATCATACTTGGCAGCACTATCAGCAGTAAAGTCCTACAGTTCCACTGTCTCCCAGGACCTCCAACATCAGGACCATCATCAAAGCCCTGCCCCAGCTGCTGATACAGTTCTACAGAGGAATCATCGAATCTGTTCGGCACCGAGATTCGAACCTTCAGCCTTCTGGTTGGGAGACTACTGCTCTACCCACTGCACCACTATTGCCTCCCCAAACAGGACAAGAACAGACTCACAGTCAGGACTGCAGAAAAGGTCACTGGTGTAAGCCTGCCCTCCATGGAGGAGCTGTACACCTCACGGGTCAAAAGGAGGGTGGAGAGGATCACTGCAGACCCCTCACACCCGGGACATAATCTATTCAAACTCCTCCCCTCTGGATGGCATTACAGGTCACTGTGTGCCAAGACCAGGCACAAGGACAGTTTCTTCCCCCTGTCTGTCACTCTGGTGAACACTTGACCCATGACAATATGACTGAGCAATAACCCTCAGTGCAATACCTGTAAATACATTGTAAGTACATTGTACAGATTATACAGGTCTCTACTTTTAAGTACTCTATTTTTATTCCTATTTATCTCATTTTATAATGAGCATTCCTTTGTCTCTGCATTGTTTACTGCCCATTTATATTGCTTATTTTGCATTGTTTTCACTGTTTGTTGCTTGTTAATACTGCTTATTTTGTTATATTACATAGCTTTATGTTGGTTTACTGTTTACTTGCCCTTTGCATGGGGATGTGTACATGCACATTGAGAGCCTATGTACCAGAGTCAAATTCCTCGTGTGTCCGACACACCTGGCCAAAAAAGCAGATTCTGAGTGTCTGTTCACTAACCTCTGACTTACAGATGGACTTGTGCTGATTCCAATCTGACCCCAGAAACACATGTGCACTCTGGCTGCACTGTCGGACACCTACAGTAATTTAACAACTATTTTGATGATCCTCTAGAGCATATATGTCAAACTCAGGCCCACGGGCCAAATTTGGCCCACGGTGTAAGTATATTTGGCCCGCAAGATAAATTCGAATGTTGATTAGAGCTGGCCCGCCAGTATATATCGCATGCACCGCTAATACTGCAAATCCCAGAATGCTTTGCTAGTGTGTTGGCGCGTCAATCAAGACCCACAAGCACTTTCTGTTGTTGTCATTGCTGTGCGACTCGATGGCATGGTTTCCTCTGTTCAGGTTGAATTGTGCGGAAAGATTTGTTATGCAGATAAATTAACTGAAATATACGCGACATTGATATAACCGAGGCTATCGAGGACAGCTTTGGAAAAGAGGTAATTCTTTCGAAGGGCGGTAAAACACCGTCATGTTCTCCACATGGTAAGACTTACTGCGAACAACCGTAGTAGCAAAACTCCAAACTGCCTTAGCAAACTTAGTATTTATTTCAAAGTTGATTTACACAGTCTAGTAGACAATTTACACAATATTATTTATTACACAATATGGATAAATAATGTCCTAATGAATTCGGCACATGGATACAACACAAGATAGTTCGTATGGCAGTGAAAGTTGGAATCAAAACTGGCCTTGCACCACCAGCCATCAGGATGTTTTTTTGACGATAGAAATAGCAGGAAGGAACCATAGGAATAACATCTGAGCCTAATATGAAGCCGAACTTTGCTTAAATGTTTACCACTTTCACTAAGTATTTACTGTAATATACACTGCTCAAAAAAATAAAGGGAACACAAACATAAGACATTCAACCATGTTGTTCCCATTATTTGAGCAGTATATAAAGATTGTCCATTATAATTTGACATTCATGTTTGCTGAATAACAATGTCAGCCATGTTTTGCCAGGTCCAACACTGAGCACCAGATAAAGGAGTGATGTTTGGACTCATTTTGTTGCATTTTCAAACACTGAAGTAAAATGCAATATATGCAATAAAAAAAAAAAATTGCACTAAAGGAGGAAGCACTTCAAATTTGACAAGGCACCTTAAATCCTCACATCCAACTGTGCTGTTGGAACAGGAGGTGAAGATGGTGGCTCTTCTGGAGCTGTTTCTACCACCAGTGCTTCTACAGCTGGTGCTTCAACTGCTTCGACCAGTGGGCTGACCACATTTACAGAATTCAATATGCCAGCAGAACCCAGTACCATCCAAGGACCAGTCAGGCCAAGGAGTCTACAACAGCAAACTTCTATGAGCAGTTTCGTGACAAGATCAATGGATCCTCTAAGACAAAGCAAACTAGACGAGGCTCTGGTCAAAATGATTGCTCGTGACTTTCAGTCATTTTCTATTGTGGAGGATAAGGGCTTTAAGGAGTATTTAAATCTTCTGGACCCATCATACAGTCTACCTAGGAGAAAAACACTGTCAAAAACTGTACTGCCTAGGCTGTATGACAAATTAAGAGCAGATATAACGGACATAATCAAGTGTGTCTGTGCTGTACCCACACCCGGGTGACAACATTGTTGCTTGTGTTACAGACAATGCCAGCAACATGGTTTCAGCCCTGAGAGACTACCTCCACTGGGACCACATACCTTGTTTTGCCCACATGCTGAACTTGATTGTCACAGCTGCACTGAAGGAGGTACAAGAAATGTTGCACAAAGTCAATACTATAGTTGAATATTTCCACAGAAGCACAATTGCTTCTGACAAGCTCAAGGCCACTCAGAGACAGATGGGTCAAGAACCACTGCATTTAAAACAGGATGTGGCCACAAGGTGGAATTCAACATTTTACATGTTGAAAAGATTTGACATCAAGAAGCCGATCATTTCCACCCTGACGCTCACTAACGCACCTCTGCCAACCTTGTCGTCTGAGCAATGGGAAATAGCCAGAGAAACAATGGATATAATTAAGCCATTTGAGGAGGTTACCAATGTCAGTGCAGAAAAGTAAGTAGTTCAATATTTTTGATTAAAATTTATATTAAAATCACATTTTAAAATCCGTCTCCTATTGATTGGAGTTTTTTTGTCTTATTTTTAATAGAGAGGCATGTGTATAATTAATTGTATGCAAACAGTTGTTCATTTTCATAGGTACAGTATTGTTCAAAATAATAGCAGTACAATGTGACTAACCAGAATAATCCACGTTTTTAGTATATTTTTTATTGCTACATGGCAAACAAGTTACCAGTAGGTGCAGTAGATTCTCAGAAAGCAAACAAGACCCAGCATTCATGATATGCACGCTCTTAAGGCTGTGCAATTGGGCAATTAGTTGAAAGGGGTGTGTTCGAAAAAATAGCAGTGTCTGCCGTTGACTGTACAAACACAAAACTATGTTGTACAAACGTTTTTGTTTCTAGGATTTAGCAATCCTGTGAATCACTAAACTAATATTTAGTTGTATGACCACAGTTTTTTATAACTGCTTCACATCTGTGTGGCATGGAGTCAACCAACTTGTGGCACCTTTCAGCTGTTATTACACTCCATGATTCTTTAACAACATTCCACAATTCATTTACATTTCTTGGTTTTGCTTCAGAAATGAAACGACTTAAAGATTTGGCAGAATGGACCTTATTGAGAAGCTGGCTGATGGTACTTGCTTCGACCCAAGGTTCAAAAAGCAAGCATTTGTCAACCACCAGGCTGCAGAGGAAACTGTGAAGAGGATACAACAGCTGTTAACCCAACTCACAGAGAAGATTGGAATCCTCCAGAATCTACTGTGACTGCCAATACAGGGGCCATGTTTTGGGAAGGCTTTAATGGTAGCAAAGGTAGCAAGCTTGAGGCCTTCTGCTTCCACTTCACATACGTTCGATGCCATGATGGAGATCAAATCAAATTGTATTTGTATAGCGCCAAATTACAACAAATGTCATCGCAGGACACTACAAAGTAAGGTCTTGACCTTACTGTTATCACTATTAATACAGAGGGAAAACCCAACAAATCCCCCTTGATCAAGCACTTGGCGACAGTGGGGAGGAAAAACTCCCTTTAACGGAAGAAACCTCCGACAGGCCCTGGCTCTTGGTGGGCGGTCTTCTGCCTTGACCGGTTGGGTTGAGTGGATAGAGGAGAGAGAAAAGAAGAAAAGCAACAGGACACAACAAACAATTGAACACTGGTCAGGTTGATGTGGCCGGTGACTGCTCATCAGAAACATAGAGCTCCAGGGCTACCTGCAGAAAGGTACAGGGAGAGAGAGAGGACACACTACAGTACGGGAGAGAGGAGACACAAAGTTAGTGATGTGTAATGGTGGCATATAGATGCATAAGGAGAGAGGAAAGGAGAGGAGAGGGGAGGGGAGGGGAGGAGAGAAACTCAGAGCATCATGGGGCCCCCCAGCAGCCTAGGCCTATAGCAGCATAACTAAGGGAAGGCTCAGGGTCACCTGATCCAGCCCTAACTATAAGCTTTATCAAAAAGGAAAGTCTTAAGTCTAATCTTAAAGGTAGAGAGGGTGTCTGCCTCCCAAACTGAGACTGGGAGTTGATTCCATAGGAGAGGAGCTTGATAGCTAAAGGCTCTGCCTCCCATTCTGCTTCTGTGGATCTACGAGGTCTTTAAGATATGATGGAGCCTTGTCATTAAGGGCTTTGTATGTTAGGAGAAGGATTTTAAATTTTATTCTGACTTTTACAGGGAGCCAGTGGAGAGAAGCTAATATGGGAGAGATATGATCTCTCTTGCTAGAGATGCAGTCATACCTAGCGGAGCAACTCTTAGCCCACACATCAGACCCTCTGGTATGGTGGAAGAGATGTTCTCCGGTGTACAAAAGCCTTTCTGAGATCGTGAAGGCAAGACTTTGCATTGTGGCCACATCTGTGCCATCTGACAGAATTTCTTTTTATACTGGCCAGATTATCTCTGATAAAAGAAACAGGCTCAGCCCATCCAAGGTCCAGGAGCTTGTTTTCTTGAATGCAAACATGCCTTAAAGCATGATAACAAAAAATAGCCACAGTGTGTAACAAGCCTATTTATTTTTTATGTTATTTAAAAAGCCCAGCTTGTTGTTTAATATTGTTTTTAGGCTTTATATTGTGTTTTAAAATTGATACGGATATGGTTATTGTGGAGAGAGTTCTTTTTCTTTTGAAAGAAGAAGACTAATAAAAAGATATATACAGTGCCTTGCGAAAGTATTCGGCCCCCTTGAACTTTGCGACCTTTTGCCACATTTCAGGCTTCAAACATAAAGATATAAAACTGTAATTTGTTGTGAAGAATCAACAACAAGTGGGACACAATCATGAAGTGGAACGAAATTTATTGGATATGTCAAACTTTTTTAACAAATAAAAAACTGAAAAATTGGGCGTGCAAAATTATTCAGCCCCCTTAAGTTAATACTTTGTAGCGCCACCTTTTGCTGCGATTACAGCTGTAAGTCACTTGGGGTATGTCTCTATCAGTTTTGCACATCGAGAGACGGAAATTTTTGCCCATTCCTCCTTGCAAAACAGCTCGAGCTCAGTGAGGTTGGATAGAGAGCGTTTGTGAACAGCAGTTTTCAGTTCTTTCCACAGATTCTCGATTAGATTCAGGTCTGGACTTTGACTTGGCCATTCTAACACCTGGATATGTTTATTTGTGAACCATTCCATTGTAGATTTTGCTTTATGTTTTGGATCATTGTCTTGTTGGAAGACAAATCTCCGTCCCAGTCTCAGGTCTGTTGCAGACTCCATCAGGTTTCCTTCCAAAATGGTCCTGTATTTGGCTCCATCCATCTTCCCATCAATTTTAACCATCTTCCCTGCCCCTGCTGAAGAAAAGCAGGCCCAAACCATGATGCTGCCACCACCATGTTTGACAATGGGGATGGTGTGTTCAGGGTGATGAGCTGTGTTGCTTGTACGCCAAACATAACGTTTTGCATTGTTGCCAAAAAGTTCGATTTTGGTTTCATCTGACCAGAGCACCTTCTTCCACATGTTTGGTGTGTCTCCCAGGTGGCTTGTGGCAAACTTTAAACAACACTTTTTATGGATATCTTTAAGAAATGGCTTTCTTCTTGCCACTCTTCCATAAAGGCCAGATTTGTGCAGTATACGACTGATTGTTGTCCTATGGACAGAGTCTCCCACCTCAGCTGTAGATCTCTGCAGTTCATCCAGAGTGATCATGGGCCTCTTGGCTGCATCTCTGATCAGTCTTCTCCTTGTATGAGCTGAAAGTTTAGAGGGACGGCCAGGTCTTGGTAGATTTGCAGTGGTCTGATACTCCTTCCATTTCAATATTATCGCTTGCACAGTGCTCCTTGGGATGTTTAAAGCTTGGAAAATCTTTTTGTATCCAAATCCAGCTTTAAACTTCTCCACAACAGTATCTCAGACCTGCCTGGTGTGTTCCTTGTTCTTCATGATGCTCTCTGCGCTTTAAACGGACCTCTGAGACTATCACAGTGCAGGTGCATTTATACGGAGACTTGATTACACACAGGTGGATTCTATTTATCATCATTAGTCATTTAGGTCAACATTGGATCATTCAGAGATCCTCACTGAACTTCTGGAGAGAGTTTGCTGCACTGAAAGTAAAGGGGCTGAATAATTTTGCACGCCCAATTATTCAGTTTTTTATTTGTTAAAAAAGTTTGAAATATCCAATAAATTTCATTCCACTTCATGATTGTGTCCCACTTGTTGTTGATTCTTCACAAAAAATTACAGTTTTATATCTTTATGTTTGAAGCCTGAAAGGGGGCAAAAGGTCGCAAAGTGCAAGGGGGCCGAATACTTTCGCAAGGCACTGTAAAATACATTCTAACACGACCTCTAGTGACATGTCATAACACTGAACATGAGAAAATATTATGGCTATGGCTACAGTTATACACGTCATAATAATAATATTAAACATCCTGTCTGCTGACAGTCAAACTTTTTTATCTAGTTATCCTTGACCATAAGCATCCTGCAGCATTCATGAGACTGGCTAACTAGACATCCTGTCTACTCTAAACATTTCTAATACAACAAGTATCTGACCAATATCTATCTGACTAAAAATACCTAACAATTCCCCC
>NW_018127976.1:1045565-1045826 GCF_001952655.1 Monopterus albus | reverse complement strand
CTGTACGACCGGAGCAGGAGCTTGGTTCGCATTGCCAGCAGTAAGTCAGACTTGTTTCCGGTGCATGTTGGACTCCAGCAGGGCTGCCTTTTGTCACCAGTTCTGTTCATCATTTTTATAGACAGAATTTCTAGGTGCAGCCAGGGGCTGGAGGGAGTCCAGTTTTAATTTTCATTTCATTTTTTTAAAGAATTAATATACAAAGCAAGCTTATGTGCAGCTACTTTTCATTCGTAATTCCTACATACACACTTACTTCTT
>NW_018127976.1:1040997-1045503 GCF_001952655.1 Monopterus albus | reverse complement strand
CCTGTGTGTGTGTGTGTGTGTGTGTGTGTGTGTGTGTGTGTGTGTAATGGTTCTACCTTTGAAGTTTTCTCCTCTTCCTGGCTTCAGATCTGATTTCCGTTTACTAACCATAGTGTCCCAGTGAACCCTAATTCCCCTGGGCTCATCTGCCAGGTGGTGAGAGGTAAACTAACTGTGGACCCTCTTTGCCAAAGCTGTAAATCTAATGAGATTCACTGATTTAGTGAACCAGTCCCTTTGATGTTAAACAGTGCTCCAGTTGGCTAACACTATAAATATTGACCAGTGATTCAGTGAACACATAGGGTGATATGAAACTACATAAACATAACTGTGAGATTAAAGTATATAGACTTATGTATGCTATAAAATAAAAACCTCAACTAATTCTATTCATATCTACTTAAAAATAAAAATCACCCTAACATTATTAGGCGCTGTGGCTGTATAGTGTAATTTATTTTTATTTAAATTTATTTGATTCATTTTTGATAGTTATCCCCTTATTTATTGGTTTTGTAATAATTCAAGAGTGTGTGCAATGTTCTAAAATGTTACACAGACTGTCTCTAAATTATCTAAAAGCCTCTGGCTTTATGGTTTGCTTGAGTTTTCATTTATTTTATTTTAATTCATTTTGGGATAGTCATTTCCTTTGCTGTAAAACTTTATAAATAAAAATAAATGATAACAATTCAGGAGTCAATCTCTATTTTTATATAACTGCATCTAGATTTAAAAATAAATGTATGCATGAACTTATATATTTCTATTTTCTACACTGCAGGCTTAGTTGATGTTTATCCAGATGTTTATTTGTTAATACAAAGAATAAATAAATAAAAGTACGTACGTAAGAAAAAGATTTTCCCTGATGAAGTTTAAAGCATTAACCAACTCTTTATTAAAATATTCAGTGTTATGGAAAAGAACCATATTGACAAATATTCACAAAATTATAGTCTGTAGGAAATAAAAAGTTATTTTATAATAAAAATGCATCTAGTCAAAAAAAACAAAACAAACTAAGGACGGTTGAAAATTAACTAATTTCTGTATCCAACAAAGCGGTCATGTCATGTTACAAAAACGAACGACTCAAAACCGAGGACTCAAAAGGTGTACTAATCTTTAAAAGATTAGTCACATTCGTTTTTGTAATGTAACATGACAACTTTGTCAGTAATACTGAGCACATGTGATGTTGCGCATGCTAGGTCAACACAAAATGAACGTATCACTCCCCGAGACAACCCGATGTTCTCGAGTCATGGGAAAGATTCGTTCAAAATGAACGAATTGTTTGTGATTGACGCATCACTAGTTGACATTCATTTGCAACCTAATGCTACCAGTCACCTCAGGCAAATTTAATCCACCCCTCCCAAAAAATGGCCAAATGAAAGATGGAAAACAGGAGCTTTCAAGACAGGTGGGAGGAAGATTATCTGTTCTTTAATGTAAAGGACAGGCCTGTTTGTCTTGTGTGCAGAGCCAACGTGGCTGTAACAAAAGAATATAACATAAGAAAACATATGAAACAAAACACCAAGACAAGTTCAAGGACCGGGACATGAAGCAGAAGCTCCAGAAGGTAGAGGAGATGAAAAGAAGTCTGGTTTTACGGCAGAAAATGTTCACAAAACAATAAGAAAGGAATGCCACTGATGTGTTTATTTGAAATTTGATTTCTCATGTGTTTATAATATTAGGTTTGCTTGTTCCAAATTCAATGTTTAAGCAACTTGTTTGTTACCATATGAAAAAATTTAGCATTATATATCTGGAGAGAAGGGAAAACATGCCCAATTTTATTCAGTATTTCAATAAATATAGTCTGGCCCACAACTTTGTCCCAGTTTTTAATTTTGGCCCAGTGTATTTGAGTTTGACACCCCTGCTTTAGAGTATTATGACAGCATTTCACACTATTGTCAAAAGTTTTATAAACCAGAAAATAATCGGCAAATTAATCCCTAATGAAAGTAATCAATAGTTACACAAAATAGTTCAAACGAACTCCATTCCAACCAACTATAACAGTCAAATACTGCTTTTACATCAGTGCATGAGTGATAGGCTATTAATGTAATGCTGTATATGTAATGATATAGGATATATAGTAGTATAACATTTTTATTCATTGAGTAGCCTATTTGTACTCAATACTGGGTTAGGTGGGGTCAGTACTTTAGTCAGTCTCAAACACTCTGTACTCCACATTCTTTTTACCAGATCCTGTGGACATTTTCCATCTACTTAGAATCTGTGGCCATCCTGCCCCAGCTTTTCATGATCAGCAAGACAGGTGAGGCAGAGACCATCACGACCCACTACCTTTTCTTCCTGGGACTCTACAGAGCCCTCTACCTCATCAACTGGATATGGAGGTTCTACTTTGAAGGATTCTTTGACATGATAGCCATTGTTGCTGGAGTGGTGCAGACCATCCTCTACTGCGACTTCTTCTATTTGTATGTAACAAAAGGTGAGTTGTGCCGCATTTTTAGTTTAGTTGGTTAAATTTCAAGTACTGCTGCTTTAGAATCAAAGCAACTTGGCTGAAGCTCATTGTTGAATAAGCTGAAGAATGAGATACAATAAATACAGGCAGCAATGCCCTTGAAGAGCTGAACATTTTGATACCAAAATGGTTTTTCTTGCTGAAAGTATGCTGACTTATTAAGATGTGAAAAATTTTCCATTGGTCCCCACAAAATAGGTAAAAAAAAAAAAGTAGTGGTGGGTGTGTAGATGTTTGTGTTTGTGTTTGTGAGAGAGAGAGAGAGAGAGAGAGAGTAGTCCTACAATGAGGACTGCTAGAGTGTGGCTATTGAAATGAAACATAAAATGTAAACATCAATTATGCAACTTCTTCTATTTGTATGTAACAAAAGGTGAGTTGTGCCGCATTTTTAGTTTAGTTGGTTAAATTTCAAGTACTGCTGCTTTAGAATCAAAGCAACTTTACACATTCAACAGTACAGTACAGTACAGTAGTGATGGGCCGTTAGCTATTTCACTGCAGTGAAACAATCAATACTAATAAACAAAATAATAAATATGAGTAATGATAAATATATGCAACCGCTAGATGGTCGGAGGCCAAAGAGACACACACTTCTCCAAATTAATGCATATTTACAAATTTCCACTTTTGAGCTAGAAATAAACATGTAGCTTTGCTTTTGCAAGATTTCACATTTACCATTAAAAGGTATCCAAATTAGCACATTAAGTTTTTATTAATAAAGAATGATCTCATTTATCTTTGTATCGAGGGTCCAGTAAAATGGCAACTGAATAGATGGGATCACCTTTGATGCAGCTTACATGAGGTCCAAATATCAGTTATGAAGCTCATGGCTTTAAAATCTTCTAGCTGCACCACAAAATGTGATGACACGCAGTTGTACAGTTTGGGTATAGCAATTTCTGAAAAGTATTTTCTGGGTGGCAAATTATACCTGGGCTAAAGTCCTTCAACAGGCTGCGAAATCTGACATTTTCCACTACAGACAGTGGTTGCTCATTGAGTATAATGAAGTTGAGCAAAGCTGACTGCATATCTGAGCTCTGCCCTCAGTCAAACTGACAGACACACAAACCTGAAATTAGAGACGCTTTCAGCACTTAACTAGAAAAATGCATTTCCTGTTGAAAATGCGTGTGGATGCTGATATGCTGAAGGATCGCCATGAAAATGCCTGAAATCAATTGCTGAAATAGCTGAAGGATGAGAATAAATGGCTGAAGTTCTTTGTTGAAATTGTTGAGACGAAATGGCTGAAGCTCATTGTTGAATAAGCTGAAGAATGAGATACAATAAATACAGGCAGCAATGCCCTTGAAGAGCTGAACATTTTGATACCAAAATGGTTTTTCTTGCTGAAAGTATGCTGACTTATTAAGATGTGAAAAATTTTCCATTGGTCCCCACAAAATAGGTAAAAAAAAAGTAGTGGTGGGTGTTTGTGTTTGTGTTTGTGTGAGAGAGAGAGAGAGAGAGAGAGAGTAGTCCTACAATGAGGACTACTAGAGTGTGGCTATTGAAATGAAACATAAAATGTAAACAACAATTATGCAAAAAACCATAAAAGATATCAAAAAGTTGTTTACAGGATTAATAGCTGAAGACTTGCTGATTAATTAATAGTTGAAATGGTGTTTCTACCTGAACATACCTAAGTATGCTTAACGTAAAACAATATGAAAAGTTTTCCCATTCATTTGAATGTGGCAAAATGTGCTGGAAAAAGGTGAATATTTTAAAAAGTATAAATGTTACAAAAATGAAAAATAAAAACCGGAATGTCCCAGAAAAGCTGAACATTTTGATATTTGAATGGCTTTTATAGTGGAAAGTATGCTGAGCTTATTAAGATGAGAACATTTTCCCACTGGTCCCCACAAAGTAGTTAAAACAAGTAGGGTTGTGTGTGTGTAGGTGTTTTTGTGTCTGTGTATGTGTGTGTGTGTGTGGGGGGGTGGTGGGTGTGGTGGGGG
>NW_018127976.1:1029970-1032012 GCF_001952655.1 Monopterus albus | reverse complement strand
GTCAGGCATTTTCAGAACAATGCATTACAAATCTCGCATCCACACGTGCATTTTCTTCAGGAAATTTCTAGTTATTGTTCTGATTTCTTCCGTCCAGTTTTCTGCACTTAATTTCTTCAGCATACTTTCAGCTACAACAGCCATGAAGTTATCAAAATGTTCAACTCTTTAAGGACATTCCTGGTTGTATTTTTATTGTTTGTAACATTTATACTTTTTAAACTATTTAGCTTTTTTCTGCAGATTTTGCCCCATTCAAATTAATAGGAAAAATTTTCACATCTCAATATCTTCAGCATACGTTCAGCTAAAGCCACCATTTAAACTATTAAGCAACTCTTCAGCTACTCTTCAGCTACTCATACCATAAACAGCTTTTTGATATTTTTTATGGTTTTTGCATAATTATCATTTACATTTTATGTCTCACTTCAATAGCCACACTCTAGTATTCGATGTGTAGCACTACTCTTTCTTTCTAATGCACACACATACACAGACACACAAACACCTACACACCCACACACAACAATACTTCTTTTACCTAATTTGCGGGGACCAATAGGAAAATGTTCACATCTTAAGTTCAGTATACTTTCAGCTAGAAAAGCCATTCTGGTATCAAAATGTTCAGCTCTTCAAGGACATTCATGCTTCCATTCAGAGGTTTTCTAAACTTCATACTTTTGAAATATTTAGCTTTATTTTGAAAATCATGCCCTATTGAAATGAATGGGGGAAATTCTTCTTTAGCATAATGTCAAGTATCAAAATGTTCAGCTCTTCAAGGACATTCATGCTTCCATTCAGAGGTTTTCTAAACTTCATACTTTTGAAATATTTAGCTTTATTTTGAAAATCATGCCCTATTGAAATGAATGGGGGAAATTCTTCTTTAGCATAATGTCAAGTATCAAAATGTTCAGCTCTTCAAGGACATTCATGCTTCCATTCAGAGGTTTTCTAAACTTCATACTTTTGAAATATTTAGCTTTATTTTGAAAATCATGCCCTATTGAAATGAATGGGGGAAATTCTTCTTTAGCATAATGTCAAGTATCAAAATGTTCAGATCCTCAAGGACAGTCACGCTTCTCTCAATTCAACTCAACTCTACTTTATTTATATAGCACTTTACCACAACACAGCTGACCAAAGCGCTTGACATACTATACAAATCTAAAAACATCACATAAAAAAAACTATAAACAATAAAACAAACACTAACACTAAAGACAGTCTCATTCCTGGCCAAACGCCAATGAGTACAAGTAGGTCTTCAAATATGAATTAAAAATAGACAACGAGGGGGCCCGCCTAATATAAAGAGGCAAAGCATTCCACAGGTTTGGACCCACCACAACGAAGTCTCTATCCCCCCTTGTTTTCCACCTGGCCCTCGGTGCCTCCAGAAGAAGCTGATCAGCTGATCTAAGGCACCGCGACGGATTATATGGGCACAAAAGTTCCACGGGATAAGACTCAAGGACTTATAAACAAATAAAAGAATCTTAAAACAAACCCTAAAACGCACCGGAAGCCAATGGAGAGATGCCAGCACTGGCATTATGTGGTCCCTCTTATGCCCCCCAACCAATAACCGAGCGGCGGCATTCTGAACACTCTGGAGGCGGACAAGACCCGACTGACTAACACCAGCATACAGTGCATTACAGTAATCCATACGAGATGTAATATACACATGGATCACTGTCTCAAAATGCCACCGTGACAAAAAGGGTTTTACTTTTACCAACTGCTTTAAATAGAAAAAAACATTTTATGACCGCATTTATCTGGCTCTCCATTTTCAAATCGGAGTCTATTTTAACACCCAAATCAGTGACCACCGGTCGTACATACTGCCCCAAGAAACCTAAGTCTACAGGAGGAGGGTCACCAGACGTATTCTGGCCAAACACTATAACCTCAGTTTTAGCATCATTTAACTTTAAACAATTTAACAACATCCAGCCCTTAATATTGGCAAGACATGCTAAAAGCGGTTGAATCGAGTAGGTGTCCTTCTTACTCAGTGGCAT
>NW_018127976.1:1027870-1029045 GCF_001952655.1 Monopterus albus | reverse complement strand
AGGTATGTCCTTGAAGAGCTGAACATTTTTTTTTGTGGAACAGGAAGCATGAAAATACTTCAGGTAGTTTAACTTCGCTAATTCATGGGTATAGCAACATCCGATCGCAATAGTAATGGCATAATCAGATTGCTGACAATTTTCTCTACCACTTTCATATATTATATGTGTGTGAGAGCTTTAAGTTTGATACCTCAATGGCCCTAGGTGAAAAGTATGCAGAAGGAATTAGGTGCCAAAGAACAGTGGTAGAACCTAGAATAATAATAACTAGAAAAATACATTTTCTGAAGAAAATACGTGTGGATGCTGTGTGCTGAAGTATCACCCTGAAAATGCTGAACATTTTGACACCATTTTCCCATTCATTTGAATGGGGCAAGATTTTCAAAATAAAGCTAAATATTTCAAAAGTATGAAGTTTAGAAAATGTCTGTAGAGAAGCATGAATGTCCTTGAAGAGCTAAACATTTTGAGAGTTGAAATTATGCTAAAGTAGAATTTTCCCATTCATTTGAATGGGGCGAGATTTTCAAAATAAAGCTAAATATTTCAAAAGTATGAAGTTTAGAAAAATTCTACTTCAGCATACTTTCAGCTATTTAAGGTAGCAAAATGTTCAGCTCTTCAAGGACATTCATGCTTCTATTCAGAGATTTTCTAAACTTCATACTCCAGCATACTTTCAACTAGAAAAGCCATCCAGCTATGGAAATGTTCACCTCTTCAAGGACATTTTTGCTTGTATGTTTCTTTTTTGTAACCTTTATACTTTTTAAACTATTCACCTTTATTCAGCTAATTTTGCCCTATTCAAATGAATGGGAAAAATTTTAACATCTTAATAACTTCAGCATACTTTCAGATAGAAACACCATTTCAGCTGTTCTCTATTCAGCAACTCTTCAGCCATGCATAGTGTAAACGGCTTTTTGATATGTTACTTTTTTTTGCATAATTAATGTTTATATTTTATGTTTCATTTCAATAGCCAGACTGTAGTATTCCTGTGTGTAGGACTACTATGACAAACACACTCATACACACACAACCTTGTTTTATGCACTTTGTGGGGACGAATGGACATTTTTCACATCTTTAATAAGTTCAGCATATTTTCAGCTATAAAAGCCATTCGGGTATCAAAATGTTCAGCTCTTCTAGGACATTCCTGC
>NW_018127976.1:1023104-1027830 GCF_001952655.1 Monopterus albus | reverse complement strand
TATCTCATCCTTCAGCTTATGCAACAAAAAAAAGCCATTTCTACTGATCCTTCAGCTGTTTCAGCAATTGATTTCAGGCATTTTTAGGGTGATCCTTCAGCATATCAGCATCCACACACATTTCTCTAGTTATATTATTATTCTGGTTTCTTCTGTCTGTTTTTTGGCACTTAACTACTCCAGCATACTGTAAGCTAGAAACATCATTCAAATATCAAAATGTTCAGCTTATTGAGGACATATGTGCTTGTATTTTCCTTGTCTAACATTTATACTTTTTAAAATACTTAGCTTTTTTCAACAAATTTAGCCCCATTCAAATGAATAGGGCTAAATTTGAAACATTTCAACTGTTAACTATTCAGCAACTCTTCAGCTATTGATACCATCACCAGCTTTTTGATATCTTTTACGGTTTTTGCATAATTACTTTACATTATATATTTCATTTCAGTAGCTACACTAGTATTCCTCAGGGTGTAGAACTACTCTCTTTCTCACACCCACATACACACACACAACCCTACTTGTTTTACCTACTTTGTGGGGACCAATTGGAAAACTTACTGTACACACTACTCCAGCCACACTGTAGTAGTCCTCAGGGTGTAAGACTACTCACACACATACACCTATTTGTTTTACCTACTTCATGGGGACCAATTGGAAAATTTTCACATCTCAGGTTCAGCATACTTTCAGATAGAAAAGCCATTCAGGTATCAAAATGTTCAGCTCTTCAAGGACATTCCTACTTGTATTTATTGCACCTCATCCTTCAGAAGAACTTCAGCCATTTCTTCTCAGCTATTTCAACAAAGAACTTCAGCCATTTCTTCTCATCCTTCAGCTGTTTCAGCAATTGATTTCAGGCATTTTCAGGACAATCTTTCAGCATATCAGCATCCACACACATTTTCGACAGGAAATGCATTTCTATAGTTTTACCTGTTGACTTACAACAATATTTTAGAGTATTCAACCTTGTTGACAAATCTTTGAGCACCAAACAGCTGTAGAACCCAACACAGCACAGACTTCCTTTCCAGCCTTATCATTAATTTGTAATCAACCGCAGACATATTTTCCGCTCATAATTTAGTTCTGCTCAACCGACGTCTGTTAACTTATAACTTTTAGAACCCAATAGGCTGTATCATTATCACTTAAACATCAGAAATGTAAAAACATCAATTCATCCTGTAAACATTTAAAACAAGTTATTTACATCAGTGTTAGTAATAGTTAGTGTTAGTGATCACAGCATTCTTCCACCACCTGTCAGAATAAAGCAAGTTATTCAGTTCCCCTTAACACAAATTCTTGGAGGACAGCCAAGATAGATTAAATTTTAAATAAAATTCTCCCACCTTAGGTTCCTACTTGCATATTTGTGACGCCAAGGATTTTGTAGTTAGGATCTGATACAAACTAGAGACAATTCAGACAAATCCATTCCAATTACAATTATAATTTAATATTCTAATAATTCAAGGCAATTCAATAGTTTGAAAGGTAGGGAATCAAATCACCACCTCTGCAAAAGAATAAATAGTGTTAAATAGGAAGATTGTCACCGTCAGTCATTGTGGCCACAGGGTACCGTCAGTCAAAGTCCAGAATCCAAAGTCAGGTCGGTCCCCTCCCGGCCAGGATCTGCCTGTTCGTCTATCTTTCCGAATGCACACCCACTGACCAACTCTGCTCCTCACTTTATTCCTATTTCTCACTTATTGTTTCCCCAATTGCATCAACCCATAAATTTTCCTTTTTAGGAGATGCTAGATGCTTTGAATAGCCAGGAGTCAGGTGCCCAGCACCCTCTTGAGAGCAGCGCATGCACTTCTGGAAGCACACAAGGTCAATGCCTTGGTGGCTGTTACACAACCACTTTCTTTACCTCGCACTATTTTCCATTCTAATGTGTTTTACTTCACATTACATATTATACATTATCTGATACTATATTCTGTTTGTTTTTAACCACTACAAAAGCTTCATCCCCACCATTTTACACAGCTATCCCAACTTTTGTCTTCTCCCAGTTACACAGCCTCCTATTGCTTAAGCCAGAGCCACAGTCCCATGCCAGCTCTACACCCCTTCTTCCAAGAATTGTCTGAGATGTCCAGTACATGAACTTCTAGGTCGTGCTGACCTAGCACACATTTCCTTTTTCACATAAGGCTGAAGCTATGTCCATTTCCCATTTAAGGAGGACTTCTCTCTGGATGTTTACCCATAAATTAAACAAGGAGGACACAAGCCAAGATATTCTTGCTTGAGCATACTATCAGTAGATGGTTCCCAAGGATCCTCATGCACAAACATCTCCAAACAGTTAAGAGAAGAGAAACAGATCTCGCCAAGATTATATAAACACTTAGCTCACCCTTACATGACTACTACAAATAATATCTATATGAAATGCACACTAATCTATTAAATATTACATAAGAGAACAGCAGTTTTCTTCCCCTGCCAAACGCAGCCTGTGCCAAGCCCTGGTTTCCCTTTCTGAGCCATTGGATGGTTTGCCAGAACTTCCTTGAGGCCCTACACTCACATGTTTTATAGTTTGGGATTAAAGTTATAAATGGGACACTAATCCCAAACTATAAAACATGTGAGTATAAATGGGACACATACTTAGAGTAGTGATCCTGCGCTGCTGGTTTTAATTTCTTTTTTGGTGAATGGAGATTGGTGATAGCAGCCTCCTTCTCTCTGCCGTTTGTCTGCTACATGTGTGTGTGGTGCCCGTCATGTGAAGAAAGTCAGGGAAGAAAGATGGGCAAGGTCAAAGGTCAGTGTTTGTCATACGCACAGTTAGGAAACGTGTTTCCCTGTACAATGAAATTCTTACTTTGCCGTCCACATGAATGCCACACAATACAAGTGAAATATAAAGTAGATGAGCAATAACACATCTACCCAGGCAGTAACACAAATCTAAGGCACTTTAAAGCAACAAACAAAGGAAGCAAATAAAAATACAAGAACACAATATAATTCAGAGAGAATATATGCTACGTGGGAGCCATGAAGTGCAAGTATTCAGTAGTGAGTGTGCAATTATGCATGTGCAAAATGAGTATGAAAACAGTACAAATAGAATTGCATGAGGTATATACTCAGTCTGATGGCAATCAGAAAGAGTTTTTCAGTCTAGAGGTCCCGCATATCACACTTCTGAGCCTCCGACAGGAGGGTAGGGGTAGGAACAGTCTGTGCTGGGGGTGGGTGGGGTCCTTGAGGATGGAGGCAATTTCCTACGCACCCTGTGGTGATAAATGCTCTGCAGAGAGGGCAGTGGAGTCCTGGTGATCTTCTCCACAGTCTTTACCACTCTCTGCAGGTGCTTGCAGTCCATAGTAGTTGTGCTGCTATACCAGACAGTGATGCAGCTGGTCAAGATGCTCTTGACGATGCAGCTGTAGAAGATGCAGATTCTAGGTGACATGCCAAACCTCCTCAGCATCCTCAGGAAGTACAGCCGCCATTGGGCCTTCTTGACCAGCCAAGTGCGGTCCTCACTGATGTGGACGCCCAGGTATTTGAAGCTGCTCACCCTCTCCACTTCGAGCCCCCGGATGGACAGTGGCTGATGAGTTCTCCTCTCCTTTCTCGTGTCCACTATCATCTCCTTTGTCTTGTCCGTGTTGAGGCTGAGATTACTGTCCTCGCACCATGACACCAGACCGGCCCCTCCTGTAGGCTGCTTCGTCCCTGCCAGTGATGCGACCTATCACTGCTGTGTCATCCACGATGATGATGATGATGTTGTCTCCTTGTGGGAGGTGACAGTCATGGATGAACAGGGTGTAGAGGATGGGACTGAGGACACATCCTTGTGGGGTGCTGATGTTTGTGATAATGCTGGCTGAAGTCCTATTGCCAATCCTAACAGTCTGTGGCCTGCCAGTCAGAAAGTCCAGGAGCCAGTCACAGAGGGTGGGGTGCAGACCCAGTGTGGACAGGTTGTGGGTGAGTTTGTGGGGGACAACTGTGTTGAAGGTGGAGCTGTAGTCAATGAAGAGTATCCTGATGTAAGAGTCTCCAGTTTCCAGGTGAGAAAGGGAATAGTGGAGAACAGCCATGATAGTGTCTGAGGTGGTCCTGTTGGGCTCTGGATACTGCTGGTTCAGGGTGTCCAATATACTGCTCTGGATGTGGGCTAGCATCACTCTCTCAAAACACTTCATAATGATTGGGGTGCAGTCATTCAGGCAGGTGACCGGGCTCTTTTTGGGAAGGGGGACAATAGTTGTGGTCTTAAAGCAGATGGGAACAATGCTCTGGTTGAGAGAGAGGAGAAAGAGGTTGAAGCGGGTGGTGAGAACATCAGCCAGCTCACTGGCACATGCCTTGAGAGCCTCCCAGGGATGTTGTCTGGTCCTGCTTTGCGGGGGTCGATCTTCCTCAGGACTGTGCGTACCTGGCCTGGTGAGACAGTTAGTTGGGGGGGAGGGGGTTCTTCTTTGTGCTATAGCTGGAGGTCTCAAAGCAGGTGTAGAAGATGTTGAGATCATCCTGCAGGCTGTCTGTGGAGCTGATGATGCTGGTGGTGGTCCTGTAGTCTGTGATGTGCTGCAGGCCTTGCCACATTCGTCCAGAGTCAGCAGTAGATTAGAAGCCACTTATCTTCTCTCTGTACTGCCTCTTGACCACTGATGGCTTTCCTCAGTCTGTACTTCACAGCTTTGTATTCCGTCTCATTGCCTGA
>NW_018127976.1:1014369-1021849 GCF_001952655.1 Monopterus albus | reverse complement strand
TAGTCACTATATGCTTGTAGTAGCACATCCATTTCTGTTGGGGAAAAACGCAGACCTATTTTGGCTTGGTCCTGTTGCCATGGTGACTCATAGTGTCTTCACTCCATTGTTCAGGGCTTTTTATAGTCGCGTGGCACGCGCCTAACTCTGGGTCAAACTACTCAGAGTTGATTAAACCAACTCTTTTCAGCTGTTCTGAAACTGAAAACTCCAAGTTTTCCAACTCTGTGTAAGTCAACTCAGAGTTCAGGTTTGAACTCTGAGTTTGTTAAACCTCCTTCTTGAAACGGGCCCCTGGTCACATGCGCTTGCATTGCATTTTTTTTCTTCATTACTGGTAATAAGCAAATGTGCATGGTATAATCACCATCAATTTTCATACCATGGTTTACCATAAAAACGAAATACCGCTGCAACCCTAGTTGGAATGGATTACTAACAGTTACATTTAGCTCAATGGTAAGACTAACTGTTAGCCTGTATGCTGAAGGTTATCCTACTGCTAATACAGCAAGGCGACCTCTTGACTTTCTCTTAACTTTACTAGATTACATTTTGGATCATCTGAAAAAATGAAAAGATAATGTTATTATCAAACATTATGGGATGGTAGTAGAAACACTGGTATTAATGGCAAATTAAGGGCAAATTAAAACGCTATGTTTGGTTCACTATTAGTATTCTAACTGAAGTAGCTGAACAAATAACCATGCTGCTAATAATCCTGATCCTTCTGTTACTAGAGTTCATTTTGGTCCAAATGTGAAAATAGAGATACTAACATACTGCCAAACTCTCAGCCAGACTGTAAATACATTTGCATATTTGACTTACATTTTATCTTTTTTTATACGGTTTTGCTACATAATGGCCCAAACATAAACTGCTAAATCAGTTTTCAGCTTTCAAACTGCTAAGTCATTTCAGTTTTCAATCCTGCATCCCATCCTGATACAGTGAGTTCACTGGTCTGTGTGGAGGAAGTGCCACAGGGGGTGTTGTAGGCACATTCGCGTATATTTGAATATTCATAGATCCTGGAATTTGCAATGAGGGGCAAATGTTGAGGCCAATTAGAGAGGTTCACTAAACTTTTTTGAGGAAAAAGTGTTCGACTATAGCTTGATTATAGCTAAGTATTTTTATATGCATCTTCTTCCTCTTTCGGCTGTTCCTGTTAGGGGTCGCCACAGCGAATCATCTGTTTCCACCTAACTATCCTTGGCATGCTCTACTCTTGCCCCAATTAACTTTATGCAACTCACAGATATCCACTTCCTATCTTAGCCTAGCTTCCACTACTCTTTCCTTCATTGTGTGGCTCATCAACTTTATACCTCTGTAGTTGCTACAACTCTGCACATCACCCTTGTTCTTAAAGATCGGCACTAGTACACTTCTCCTCCATTCCTCAGGCATGTCTTCTCACTCTAAAGTCCTGTTGAACAAACTAGATAGAAACGCCACTGCTGTCTCTCCTAGACACTTCCACACCTCCACGGGTATGTCATCTGGACCAACAGCCTTTCCACTCGTCATTCTCCTCAGAGCTTTTCTCACCTCCTCCTTTCTAATCTTTGCTACTTCCTGCTCTACAATATTCACCTCTTCTCCCCCTTATTTCCCTCATTCATCAGTTCCTCAAAATACTCCTCCCATTTTCTCTGCACACTCTCCTCACTTGTTAGCACCTTTCCATCTCTGTCTTTCATCAGTCTTATCTGTTGCACATCCTTCCCATCTCTATCTCGCTAATCTGTACAAGTCCTCACCTTCCCTCATGTCTAACTTGGCATACAACTCATCATATGCTTTCTGTTTGGCCGTTGCCACCTCCCTCTTCATTCTATGCTGCAATTTCTTGTAATCCTGTCTACTGTCTTCAGTCCTTTCTATGTCCCACTTCTTTCTAGCTAGCCTCTTCCTCTGAATGCTGTCCTGTACTTCCTTGCTCCACCACCACGTTTCCTTGTCTTCTTTCATCCTTCCAGATGACACACCTAGCACCTTCCTACCTGTCTCCCTGATCACTTCTGCTGTAGTTTCCCAGTCATCTGGAAGTTCTTCCTGACTGCCCCAAAGCCTGTTTTAATTTCTTTCTGAATTCCTCACAACATTCTTCCTTTTGCAACTTCCACCATTTAGTCTTCTTTTCTGTCTTTCCTCTCTTCTTCCTGACCACCAGAGTCATCCTACACACCACCATCTGATGCTGTCTGGCTACACTCTCTCCTACCACCACTTTGCAATCACTAATCTCTCTCAAATTGCCTTGTCTAAATAGAATGTAGCCTACATGCGTACTCCTACCTCCATTCTTATATGTAACTCTGTGTTCCTCCCTCTTCTGTAAATAGGTGTTAACTACAGCCATGTTCGTCCTCTTAGCAAAGTCTACCACCATCTGTCCTTCTAGGTTCCTTCCCTTGACACCAAACCTGCCCATCACCTCCTCATCACCTTTGTTCCCCTCACCAACATGCCCATTGAAGTCTGCCCCAATCACCACTCTCTCCCCTCTGGGAATACTCTCTATCACCTCATCTAACTCCCTCCAGTATCTCTCACACCCTACTTGTGGAGCATAACCATTGACTACATTCAACATTACCCCTTAAATTTCCAACTTCAAACTGATTACCCTGTCTGACACCCTTTTCACCTCTAAAACATTCCTTACGAGCAAAAAAATGTAAGCGTGTTGCTAAACTTAAAGGTTGGGAACCAGTGTCTCATTTCAAAAACTAGACCTGCATAAGTTGCTATATAATGGCTAAGAAAAAATGTTCATTTTGATGAAGTTAAATGCAAATATTAATATGAAACAATAAATAAAGTTCATGGAACCGAGAGGTCCATCAGTATTTTATTTTGGTGTTATAATTGCTGTGCATCTGTCTTATGGCCTGTTGTTTCATGTAAACCTGTCCTCGTCTCATTTCAGTACTGAAAGGAAAGAAGCTGAGTCTGCCAGCCTAAGTGCCAAAGAGGAGTGTTCTGGCAGACACAAAGCGGGGGATTGGGGGGTGGGGGGTGGTAGTGGACACCTCTTGCACCCCCACCCCACCCTCCACCCCCGCCTCTTCCCCTCCCGCTAGTGCAAGATGCCTGAGACAGAGAGCAAGTGGGAGCCACTGGCTGCACCTTTTTCTGATGCATAGTCAGTGGAATCAGAACACCTGCAGAGGCTGGTCTAAGGCCTTCTGATTTCTGTTTGATGCATCTTGCCTTAATCTTTCTTTAATTACTCCGTATAAAAGAAGGAAAAAAGCAAGAAGAGTTTTCTACATAAAAGTGTGTACTCTGAAGATTCGACACATTGGTTAATAAGAGCTGAAGATGTACATTTTTGCCTATGATTTGGCATTGTGTGATACTGAAACGGACTTCTTGTGTGGGATATTATTGACTAGAGTCTTTGTAATAGTATTTGCTATGGAAATAAATGTGCAATTTTTTTTCCTGAATTTATTTGGGGAAGAAGTTGTTGAATCTTATACTTTGGTAGACAAGTCATCCAGGTCCATTTGTGTGTTTATTTTTCTGGCCTGTACACATTCCCATGTATAAAGATGATTTTTTTTAAGCTTGCCATACCCTCAGTAGAGTATAAATCCAGTATAAATGCCAGAATTTGACAGGTTCTTTAAATGTAAAAAAAAAAAGGTAAAATGGAGTCCTTGATGTAACCCTTGTTATATTTTTGTTCCTGTGCCATCTAAATGGACTGCTTTTTTATTTTACTATACAATATTGAACATAGTACTTGTTAAGGAATAACACACAATGAAAGCAAAGGGTTGAAAGAATGTCAATCAGTTCTATCACTGTAAATGGCTTTCTTCATTTGAATGCTCCATTGATTAGCCAACAAAGATGTTTTAACCTGTATTTACACTTTCTTGCCCAGCCCATTTGTTTCGCATGGCTCCTTTATATGTTTGAGATGAGTAAATTCACTGGTAATGTGCTGTATGTGAACTATCACTACAGAAGTTGATTTTTTTTCCTGTTATAGATGTATTTATTTTTACCTTCTTCTTTGTTGCCAATAAACAGAGTCCATAGAATTGTCTACACTTTGTCCATAAATTAAAGCTCAGAAATATTTAGCTGTTGAAATGCTGTTGCGCTGAATGCTGAATTGTTTTCAAGACATTTGCATCTTTTTTTTTTTTGTTTTCACTTCATTCCTGGTTTCCTTTTTAATTTCTTAGATTTTTTTGCAGGATTTTGTCACCACAAAAAGGCTTTATAGGGAAATGCTGTCCAAGTGCTATGGTTACAGGGAGGTTAAAGAGTACTCCACTGATTTAGCATTACACTCCTGTAACACTGTCAAACTCACAATGGACAGCTTTGAAACAATGATTAAAATCGGTGCAGCAGAACCACAGCTAAAACTTATATTTATTCTATGGGTCGTTTTTCTTTATCAAAAGCTGCCACCTGCATTACCCACAGTGCAGTTTGATTATCAACAAGCCAGGCAATGATTCAGGTGTGCAACACCAGTGTCATGCAGAGCCTCTAGCCTGTGGCAGAGATGAGGATTGGGCTGCAGATACTGTATCTGATGAGCTCATTGCATTTTAACTTTTTGCAATTGTGGGCTTGTAGTCCTCAGCTTTAAGTGATTGTGTCTCCAGTAAATAGTTTTTTTCTTACATATGCAGTAGTACTCCCTCACATCTGTGAAAAGTCCCATTTTAAGGTAGTCATAACTGAACAAATGCAATCCTTTAGTGTTTACACTGTAAAAACAACTTTGTTTTAGATTATGTGAGCAGGGAGATGCGCCATTATTAAAACAAAACAGATGAACCAAAGTTAGGTATTTCAGTTACAGTATTAAATGTAAAATCTACGCAAAAGCAAAGCAGGGTTGAATTGTGCCTAACAGCAAAGATTTTTGGTCTTTGGCTTGGACTGTCTGTGAAATCACTTGATATATATACACAAGGTATGAGTGCAAGAGAATGTGCATTTCAATGAAATTAATTTAAATAAAAACACACCACAAAGGTTCAGAATATAATTTCTTCAGATGTTCATCTGGAGCCGCCGCGCAGTGCCAGTGACACTTACAATCTTGTTAGCAAAGCTCAGTGTGGAAATCGTTCATGTAACAGCTTCTGCTGACCGTTGCTCTTTATGGGTGTGACCGGGCCAATATACAGGCCTAGGCAACTCAGACCATAGTAACTCTAAGTAGTTCCCCAAGAATAACACCCCTCCTATTTTCAGTGGTCAAACTCATGCAAACTTCCCCAGTACTGAGCTGCTACCCCCAGATACGGAGATGCTGGAGTTACTCACACAGATAAAACTTTGAGTCAAAGTATAATTTAACAATGAAAATGTTTTAAGAAACCTAACCCCAAAAGCTAAAATGCTACCTATAAGAAGTTTCCCCCCACTCAATAAATACAGTGCAGAACAGGAATAAAATGGTCAGAGTCAACAGGTTAAAAGGCACCATTAAATAAACACCACAAATCAATTAATCAACCAAATATAAGAGGGCCTTGCCTCCCTGTGCATAAACCCATTCACACACTGTTCACACCATAAAATTGACTAAACCCTATTTGGAAGCAATACAATAAATAGGGAACATAATACAGTGCCTTGCGAAAGTATTCGGCCCCCTTGAACTTTGCGACCTTTTGCCACATTTCAGGCTTCAAACATAAAGATATAAAACTGTAATTTTTTGTGAAGAATCAACAACAAGTGGGACACAATCATGAAGTGGAACGAAATTTATTGGATATTTCAAACTTTTTTAACAAATAAAAAACTGAAAAATTGGGCGTGCAAAATTATTCAACCCCCTTAAGTTAATACGTTGTAGCGCCACCTTTTGCTGCGATTACAGCTGTAAATCGCTTGGGGTATGTCTCTATCAGTTTTGCACATCGAGAGACTGAAATTTTTGCCCATGCCTCCTTGCAAAACAGCTCGAGCTCAGTGAGGTTGGATGGAGAGCATTTGTGAACAGCAGTTTTCAGTTCTGTCCACAGATTCTCGATTGGATTCAGGTCTGGACTTTGACTTGGCCATTCTAACACCTGGATATGTTTATTTGTGAACCATTCCAATGTAGATTTTGCTTTATGTTTTGGATCATTGTCTTGTTGGAAGACAAATCTCCGTCCCAGTCTCAGGTCTTTTGCAGACTCCATCAGGTTGCCTTCCAGAATGGTCCTGTATTTGGCTCCATCCATCTTCCCATCAAGTTTAACCATCTTCCCTGTCCCTGCTAAAGAAAAGCAGGCCCAAACCATGATGCTGCCACCACCATGTTTGACAGTGGGGATAGTGTGTTCAGGGTGATGAGCTGTGTTGCTTTTACGCCAAACATAACGTTTTGCATTGTTGCCAAAAAGTTCGATTTTGGTTTCATCTGACCAGAGCACCTTCTTCCACATGTTTGGTGTGTCTCCCAGGTGGCTTGTGGCAAACTTTAAACAACACTTTTTATGGATATCTTTAAGAAATGGCTTTCTTCTTGCCACTCTTCCATAAAGGCCAGATTTGTGCAGTATACGACTGATTGTTGTCCTATGGACAGAGTCTCCCACCTCAGCTGTAGATCTCTGCAGTTCATCCAGAGTGATCATGGGCCTCTTGGCTGCATCTCTGATCAGTCTTCTCCTTGTATGAGCTGAAAGTTTAGAGGGACGGCCAGGTCTTGGTAGATTTGCAGTGGTCTGATACTCCTTCCATTTCAATATTATCACTTGCACAGTGCTCCTTGGGATGTTTAAAGCTTGGGAAATCTTTTTGTATCCAAATCCGGCTTTAAACTTCTCCACAACAGTATCTCGGACCTGCCTGGTGTGTTCCTTGTTCTTCATGATGCTCTCTGCGCTTTAAACAGACCTCTGAGACTATCACAGTGCAGGTGCATTTATACGGAGACTTGATTACACACAGGTGGATTCTATTTATCATCATTAGTCATTTAGGTCAACATTGGATCATTCAGAGATCCTCACTGAACTTCTGGAGAGAGTTTGCTGCACTGAAAGTAAAGGGGCTGAATAATTTTGCACGCCCAATTATTCAGTTTTTTATTTGTTAAAAAAGTTTGAAATATCCAATAAATTTCGTTCCACTTCATGATTGTGTCCCACTTGTTGTTGATTCTTCACAAAAAATTACAGTTTTATATCTTTATGTTTGAAGCCTGAAATGTGGCAAAAGGTCGCAAAGTTCAAGGGGGCCGAATACTTTCGCAAGGCACTGTAAAAATTACTGCAGGTAGTGCAATGTAGGCCTAACTTCACAAAGGTTTATTCAGCTACTGTACAATGCTGACAAAATACTAAAGTACAGCTAAAGCTTATATATGTAAGGCTCCTGACAAAGGATCTCCCAGTTCTCCCAGGTCATTTTTCACAGAAACACCTTTTTATATTACAGTCCACACCAACAACACAGTAGTTTTGGAAAATAACTAAGTACATTTACT
>NW_018127976.1:1006528-1010249 GCF_001952655.1 Monopterus albus | reverse complement strand
TTTTTTTAGAACAGTCAGTGTGAGTAAATAAAAAGTATGAAGTTAGAAGTTCTAACTTAGAAAAAAATATTTTCATTACATATAGCCTGTCTTAAGTAGGACCAGTGTTTTTAAATGGTATGTTACCAGTCTTTATAACATATTAAATGGCTAAATATGTATGTAAAACACTGAACGACTGTGCTGTAACCACATTTAACGTTTTGAAAAAACACATTTTTTTATTAAAATTTAGAAAAAAAATTTCTATGTTTGATAAGAACTCTTTATCATGTGTTGCACACTTAAAACTATTGAACTATTGCATTTGAAAAGGGCACATGTCATGAGTAAATTACCTGTCGTTCCCTGAACTCAGTGTGCAGGTCTGGGTGTTTCCGCCCTTAGCCATGCATGTTTTAAAACATCGTTTACACAATGGCGCATCAACGTTAAATGCCTCTCCTTGCTCATTTGTTTTTATGCCGAAGTACTGCCATATAGCACTTCGCGCCCCTCGTTTGTCCACAAGTTGCGGGGTGGTGACTGTTACAGCAGCCATTCTCCTCTCCGTGCTCCTCTCTCTCGCTCTCTCCCTCTCTCCCTCTCCCTCTCCAACGTCTCTGCTATCTCCAAGCTTTCCTCCTGCTCCGTTTGTTGCTCCAGTCCACGCTGCTCAGTGAGCAGAGGACGAGGAAGCTGTTTCCTGCTCTGTTTTCCTCTGTTGCGGGCGGGCGCTGCGGGCGGGCGCTGCGGGCGGCGCTGCAAGTACCGGTACCGTCCAAATGCAGTATAGTACCATTTTAAATGCCTCAGTACCGCGGTACCATACTAGTACCGGTATATCGTGCAACACTACAGTGGTCCATTTCAAATAGAAAATAGCTTCACATTCCCTAAACAAAAGGACGGTGGAAGGTGTCAACATGACTATTTTAACAGAGTCTTAGTCAATGGAGAAAAAGTCAGAAGAAGCTGGCTTATGTACTCTAAAAAAGATGGTAGCTTGAACTGCTTCTGCTGCAAACTTTTTTCTAAAAGAGAGTACAAACTGAACAGGGAAGGACTTAAGGACTGGAAAAACGCAAGTCACTTGCTCAAGGTCCATGAGGATAGTCAGGAGCATAATGCTCACATGGCAACATGGAAGGACTTGGAGGTCTGTTTTGCAAAAGGGCTTAGGGCTCATAAACAAGAGATGGCACTTGCTGAGGCTGAGAGAAAAAGGTGGCGTGACGTTCTGCATCGATTGGTGGCAATAATTCAGTCCTTAGCTAAAAGAAACATGGCTTTTAGGGGTTCCACAGACACATTAAATAAACCAGACAATGGAAATTTCCTGAAAGAGGTGGAGCTTATGGCCAAATTTGATCCAGTGATGAAGCAGCATGTCAGTAGGGTGGAAAGTGGAGCTGGCAGTCATGTACATTATCTTGGCAAAACAATCCAAAATGAACTGATAGACTCCATCAGTTCTAAAATAATAGAACACATTGTGACAGAGATCAAAATATCCAAATATTTCTCCATCATTTTAGACTGCACCCCTGATCTAAGTCATAAGGAACAGCTCTCTGTCATAGTCAGGATAGTGTCACAAGAAGACATTCCTCAAGTAAAAGAGCATTTCTTGGGCTTTCTTGTGGCAGAGCAGTCAACAGGAGAACATTTGTCATCTCTAATCCTAAAAAGGCTAGAGGAACTTAATATCCCATTTGAGGACTGCAGAGGCCAGTCCTATGACAACGGCGCCAATATGAAGGGAAAAAATAAAGGTGTTCAGGCAAAGTTGCTTCAGCTGAACTCAAGAGCTTTTTATGTCCCATGTGGTGCCCACACTTTAAATCTGGTAGTAGCTGATGCTGCAAAAAGCTCACCAGATGCCCTTGGCTACTTTGGGCATTTGACAAAGTTATTCAAGCTCTTCTCAGCCTCCACCCATAGGTGGGATGTCCTCTTGAAATATGTGAAAATCACTCTGAAATCATGGGCTGAGACCAGATGGGAAAGCAGGATAAAAAGCATTGAGGCAGTAAGGTATCAGGCTGGGCAAGTCAGAGAGGCTCTTCTGGAGGTGAGGGAAAAAACTGCAGACCCTGTGGTGAGAGTTGAAGCCCAGTCTTTGGCTGAGGAGATTAGATCCTATCGCTTTTGCATTTGTACAGCCATATGGTATGACATTCTCAGCAAGATCCAGCATGTCAGTAAACTGATGCAGTCACCCTCCACGCAGCTTGATGTGGCTGTCGACTTGCTGAAGAAAACCAGAGATTCCCTCACCAGTTACAGAAACACTAGATTTTCTGATGCACAGACAATTGCAAAGAAGATGTGTGAAGAGATGAATGTGGAGGCTGAACTCAAACAAAAGCATTTGAGAACCACAAAAAGACACTTTGGCTATGAGTCTCCAGATGAGCCCATACAAGATGCACTACGAAAAATGGAAACCACATTTTTTAATGTGGTCGGATACTGCCATCTCTTCACTTGAGAGATTTCAGAATCTTGGAGAGGTGAATAACACGTTTGGTGTGCTCCTCGATTTCCCCAACTTAGAAGAAGAGGACCTGCTACAGAAGTGTCAAACCCTAAGTACTGCTCTGACCCATGACAGCCAGCCGGACATTGATGGCACAGAACTTGCAAAGGAAATGAAGAATTTCCCACCATTGCCATCAAACAATATGACAAACATGGAACTTTTGACCTTCCTGCATGAGAAGAAGCTGGCAGAAATTTACCCCAACATGTGGGTTGCTTTGAGAATCTCTGCCACTCTTCCTGTTACAGTGGCTGCTGCTGAAAGAAGCTTCTCTAAGCTCAAACTGATTAAAACTTACCTGAGATCTACTATGATGCAAGAACGTCTCAGTGGACTTGCCATTATAAGCATAAACCATGTGGTCTCAAATCAGTTGTCATATGATGATGTTGTAGATGACTTTGCTGCAAGAAAAACCAGGAGAGTAAAGCTGTAGCAGGTTATGTGAGATTGAGGAGGTGATGGTGTAGTTTTTAAGTTACGGCAGTACCAAAAACACCACTAGAGGTCTTTGTAAGATCATCTTTTTATTTTTATTTAAATCCTTGTATTTTTTGTGCCTACTCGTTTCTTTAATATCTTATTTTGCACAGTGCCGTATTTATATTGTATTTTTAAGTTAATGTCACTTGTTTACACTTTTTATTTTGGGAGTATTAATAGGTACTTTATGTAAGCTATTTATATTGTATTTCATATGTTCAGTTCATTTTTTTGTATTTGTTTCTTTAATTCTTTCTAAGTATTTTGAATGTGCAATTGCTTTATTTAAATAAAAGAATCTCCAAGACAAGGCTATTACGTTTCTTATGAGTATATACACTAGCAGTGGAATTTACTGCAATGCAACGGGGCGCCACCTGAAATCTTGCCTAAGGCGCCAAATTGGTTAGGGCCGGGCCTGTGAACAGCAGTTACTTTTACTGAAATTACTGCAACACAGACAAGAGAAAAGATGTCAGCGGCGATGGTTTGTATGACCACTGAACCAAATGAGGCAGAATGAAGGGGTATTTTGCATGCTTGTCCAGCCACTGAAAGACACAAAGTAGGAAATGATATGCAAACAATCACAGTAGTTGTTGTCTGCTTTACCACGACATACACTTACAATCCTGGAGAGATGCATGTCAGGCTACGGCAGCGTAAAATATAAGACTACACATTACCTATTCAGTGACGTGCGGTCAGGGGAGG
>NW_018127976.1:991813-994565 GCF_001952655.1 Monopterus albus | reverse complement strand
AATTGGTGTCAAGGTACACTTTTCAGATTTATCATTATCTTCTAACCTTGAAGCAAAGCACACTAGAGCAGACTTCAAATATTACCAACTGTATTAATAACACATTAAAACACATTAATGTCTAATAATTATCTGGCTGAATTATTAATTTCTAACAAATTCTCCCTTTTGACACGATTTTTATTGCGTCAACCTAAATCAAATGTCCCTGTTGTCCCCAGATTAGGCATCCAAGGAGGAGAGAGGCTCCCCATACCACCCCCTCCAGGGAAAGCCCAGAGCTGAGTACCTAGGGAAAAATCTGAAATAATAACATAAAAAATATAGGCATGTAAGCTGGTCTTCGTTGCAGTGATCCTATATGTAAGCTTCTATGTGTAAACTGGTCTTCATTGCAATTATAGCATTTTTCAGACAAAAGCGTGGAAATGTCTAAACAACCTGTAGCAAACAGTCAATGGTTAATCATAACATTTGCAAGAGGAATACATTATGCTGGAGACCAAAGATCTTCTTCCAGTATCACACATTTATCACAAAATTCTACCCAGTAATCAAAATCAATCACACACCTATGAGTCCACACCACCTACGTGTATGCAAGAATATATGTGGATATGTATTAACCCTTAGCAATAATGTGTACAGAGGCCACGGTCTTCTTCCCTATTGAGGGGTCCTCTTCAATCTCAGACTCACCGGGCTCAGTGAGTGAGATCATGGGCATAGTTTCCCAAGGATATTGGGATATCTATTATCAGTGGCAGTGGTGATACACTTTAAACAAATATGCCTAATGCAGGGGATGCTACAGCATACACACAAGGTCAGCAAAGTAACTGCTGCCACAAAAGATGTAGCAAAGAAATCACAAAATCTTTCCACTTGCCAAAAGTATTTTAATTTCTGAATGGTCAGCCATCTCCTCTGATAAAATTTCAACCCTGTCAGGGCCCTAGCAATGGAGCCATCAGGAGCAGTGTTATTTGGGATGTGATTACAACACTGTTGCCCAGTCATAGTACAAACGCCCAGCTTTTCAATCAGAATGAAGTCTAATGCCAATCTGTTCTGATACAACATAAGAGAAGTGGCTGCCAGTTGCTCCTGAAACCTAAACTAAACTAAATTTCTGGTAAGATTAGTGAGGCTAGTGAGATTAGTAAGATTAGTAAGACACTGAACATGAAACTAGACATAGGACAGTATACAAATATATTTATCAAACTGTCTTAATTGCTCTGGCTGTGGCCACACAGAGCAGTCAAGAATGTCACATGCATCTACCATTAAAGTGGAAGTTTTACCCAAATTAAAAACCAGCTCGAGTGGTATCAGGACATTAGAAATAGAAAATAGAATGAATTATATGGCCAAGTATGTTACACACAGAAGGAATTTGTTTCCGGTACAGAACCGATGGCAGCCATCTGTGGCGCCAACTCAACTGATGGCTTTAACCATCGGGGGCAACAGGGGAGTTCAGTGTCTTGCCCAAGGACACTTCGACTTCGACAAGGACTGCCGGTACCGAGACTCAAACCTCCAACCTTGTGGTTGGGAGACAACTGCTCTACCCACCGCACCATGGTCGCCGCCCCTTAGCTCTTTTCTCATGGTGTATGCGGGATCTTGTTTCCCACCACAATATGAGTACCACTATAACTAGGCTAATGAGGCCCAGTACACAGAGAACCATACCAGGACAACTGCCTAAACTTGTCAGACTAGGCATTTTGTCTGCTGTCCCTGTCAACGTTTTTGTTCTCTGATAATTATTACACTAGTCTAGGTCCTCTTCTATCTGTAGCTCTGGTTCTACAGGATTGTATATCGACTCAGGTAATGAGGTTCTCAAATCAGCTTTGACCTCATTCACTGTCCAACCAGCTGGATCCTCAGCTGGAGAACAATGTGTCTTATGGATCCAGTTACTTAGCTTGTTCTCAGTGAGCCACAGTTTAACACAGTATGTGGTAGTTTCTGCTACCTTATAAGGACCTTCCCAATGTGGCTCTGACCAGTGAAGTTTGTGCACCTTTTGATAGACCCAGCTGTCCACTGCAACTGGTGTTGGTTTCTTTGGTTGGTCCCTGCGCAGGATTTCAATAACCTGCTCAAAGACACTCATCACAGTGCTGTTCAGTTGTCTGACATACTCACTCATGTCAGCATGCTGCAAAAGAAGAGGTGTTCAATCTCTAGGCATAAAAGTTAGAGGGAAACACGTTTCCTAACTGTGCATATGACAAATAAACACTTTGACCCTTGACCTTTGACCAGTTATAGGACGGGGCTTTTTTCTCCCTGTCAGGATTTCATGTGGGCTTACATTAAGCGTCGCATTCGGAGTGGACCTGAAGTTGAACAATACAATAGGTAGAGCTTCAACCCAGGTTAAGTTCGTGTCTGTGCAGACTTTCGCGAACCCTTCTTTTATAGTTCTGTTTGCACGCTCAACAAGCCCTTGAGAGGCTGCATGATAGACAGCCCCAAACTTATGTTTTATCCCAAACATCTGCTCAACCAGACATACAGTGGGTACGGAAAGTATTCAGACCCCCTTAAATTTTTCACTCTTTGTTATATTGCAGCCATATGCTAAAATCATTTAGGTTCATTTTTTTCCTCATTAATGTACACACAGCACCCCATATTGACAGAAAAACACAGAATTTTTGACATTTTTGCAGATTTATTAAAAAAGAAAAACTGAAATATCACATGGTCATAAGTATTCAGACCCTTTGCT
>NW_018127976.1:982863-991391 GCF_001952655.1 Monopterus albus | reverse complement strand
AATGTGACAGCAAGGATCCAGTGCCTGTCATAATGGTTTCTGAGTCAGGAGCCGGTAACAAAAGGTCATTGACATATTGTAACAAAGTGACCGCAGGTGGAAGTGAGAGATCCTTCAAGTTTTGTCACAAAATGTGGTTAAAGATGGAGGGGGACTAAATGAAATCCTGCGGCAGGCGCCCGGAGGGATGATACGTTAAAGCAAACAAATCACGTGAGTCAGGATGCAGTGGCACAGAGAAAAAGGCATTTGCCAGATCAATGCATGTGAAAAACTTGTGTGATGAGTTTATAGCATTGAGCATGGTATAAGGATTTGGAGTGGCATAGTTCGTCAGGACCACATGTTTGTTTACAGGTCGAAGGTCATGGACCATCCTGTAGTCAGGTTTCCCAGCTTTAGGCACTTTATTTATAGGTGTGTTCCAAGGAGAAGAAGTAGGAATTAAAACTCCTGCTTGCAAAAGCCCTTTAATTGTGTTTTTGATGCCACAAATCTGCTCAGGTTTCAGTGGATACTGAGCTCTGTACACAGGTACCGCCCCAGCACGTAGACGTATGATGATAGGCTCTACATGAAGAAGTCCCACATCAGTAGCTCCAGAGGACCAGAGAGAAGTGGGCAGACTAACAATGTCTGGGTGAACGGGTGATCTACAGTATGTTCTCTCTGCCATGACTCCTAGGAAGAAAACACTTTTCCATTGTTAATGACAACTGTGAGGAATGCTTGATAGCATTTAACATCAACTGGTCCTTGTGACTTGTTTAAACTGGCTGAAGGAGACAGAAAACACTTAAAACTTTTCCAAAAAGCATGTACAATCAGCAAGAAAACCCTCAGCTTGTTTTAATGTGACTTCTGCTTTGTTCTTTGTCAAGAAGGTACAGGCCTTGTCTTCCTGTCTAGCTTTCACAGCAGTAAGAGAGGCTTGCTTCAAAAATTGTCCTAAAGCACTGTCACTGTCCTCAAAAACTCATTTTCTTTTTGCATCTGCATTATCCTGCTTTTCTTTAGGAACTGTATTTAACCATGTAAACAAAAACTTGTAGAGTACTGACCCCAAAGAATCAGGTTTGCTCATTTTCCACTCTTGAACAACGTTTGCAGACATATTGAAAATTATGCACACGTGACTGGCGTTTCAACTGAAATGGTCTCTTGCCCAGAATCGTGACCCGATTATGAAGCTTCTACATCAGAACTTTTTCTGATGCGCATAATCGCTGGGGGTTCTCCCAATCAACAGTTCTGTTTTAATTCCACTGAATATGCCGTCACCATAAAGGCTATAATACAGTTTTCCCATAGACTATGCCCAGCCCAGGAACCAAAAACAACTCTGCCAGAGGCACACTATTTCACATCGGATTCTCCCAGTAGCACTTGTTGCTATGAGGTACACATGTGACAGTGTTCAAAAGCCTTCGTGCAGCAAACCACCCAGACAAGTATTTGAAAAATAAAAAAAATATTTCCCTGTGCCCTCATTAATCATTTAACAGTTAGCAGTGATCGTCTTATAAATATTTAGATGTTCAAAAATGCTCAGAGAAGTCTCCGCTCAGAGAAGGCTCCTCCTTCCACTTCCGCCTTCAACAAGCCAGTCTTCCCATCGGGGCAAAAATCCTAATAATTTTGGAGACAACCGTCAAAATTTGTGGTTATCCAATTATTAATGTGAATTTTACATCTCTGATAGTCATCAATCTCTGTAACTAGGCCACTTATTGTTCTGTCCCTCAAATGAGACTATGTGCTTCAGAACTTTTTCATGTGGCAAAAAAAAACAGCACCAGTACATTTCAAAATAAAAGTGTTATCTTATCTTTACTGTAATCGTTCAATTTTTAAGTCAGGAATTTACAGTCCACACAGATCAACAAAATTTTGCAAAGTCCAATATGCAGGAATTCTGTACAAAGGTCTCCTGCTCACCTTTTATTATTGCTAGCAAGTGTTGATTTGTGCAGTTCATTCACTCCCCAACGTGGAATCCAGCTCAAAATTCAGCCAATTCCGAAGGTCACGGCACCAAGTTGTAATACCCCAGTTCTTTTATTGGACAGATCTGAGTAAGGAAGGAGTTCGTCTTTCTGGATTTTAGTGCTGGTTTTATTAAAGAAATATATATATATGTATATACTGTGGTAGTGGAAACGGACAGGACCCAATAAAGATGCCTGGAGACCCGGAGTAGCTTCGAAGATGTCTTTTATTTCATGCAGCATGGAGGGAAGTCATACACAACTTAGCAGTCGCGCAGAGTTCTCTATCTGACTGGTAAAGGGCAGTCCCTTTTATACCAAAAGTGATACAATTACACATCTATAAAACTCATACCATTGTCTCATATCTAACAACCCACATATCGTCCCCAGCTGTCTATTATCTGACTGAAATATTAATTTCTAACACTATGTTGTAGGTATGATGTAGATTTAATGCAGAAATATAAATCAAGCTTAACTAAGGAAAGGCTCAGGGCAACCTGAGCCAGCCCTATCCATAAGCTTTATCAAAAAGGAAAGTCTTAAGTCTGATCTTAAAGGCAGAGATGGTGTCTTCTTCCTGACTTGAGAATGGGAGCTGGTTCCACAGGAGAGGAGCTTAATAGCTAAAGGCTTTGCCTCCCATTCTACTTCTGTAGACTCTAGGAACCCTAAGTAGACCTGCATACTGAGAGTGAAGTACTATGTTGGGATGATAAGGCACTATAGTCCCTTTTCCATTGCCTGGTACTGGCTCAACTCATCTCGATTCAACTCAGCTCTATTTACTTTTGATACCAGGTGCTTGGTTTTCCATTGCAGATGGTCCCTTCTCAGTGTAACTGGTTATCATAGTAACACCACATTACCCTGCCTGATGTTGTCAGCAACCGACATAGTATCAACAAATGGGTAAATCGAAGGTATGCTGTTCTTGATTCTCACTATGTGGCTGTTTTTAGTTAATACAGTAACCACAGTAAAGTAGCAGTTAGCATTAAAGCTAATGTGAGAATAATACAGATGCAGCCATCTTAACTTACTGGCTGGACAATGGTGGAACCATGCCCAATCCATGACAGGTCCATGCATGGCCCCTGCTCTTACTGCATATCCCTTGCATTAACGCACTGATCACAGTGTTGCCTTGTTAACCCCCCTAGGCACCATGTGGAAGCCTCCTGCAGTGTTGTATATATCCACCAGGTGGAGCAGTGTTTGTTGTGGTTTACTGCAGAGGCCAACTGATAATTTGATCCTTCTGTTAATGTCCAGAACTGCTGGTGGATGAATATAGTAGGAGGATAGTAAGATATTGTGTACATTTTGCTTGGCAGAAAACACCTACAGTCAGCACAATCTCCTGAAGATAGGAGCTTGCTACGAGCAGAGAGTTACAGCTGAGTTTCTCTGCTCGCACAGGATACCAGTGGACATAGCGAGGAGCCCCGGTTCTTCATGGATTACCATCCCCACGACGAGGACACATAGGCACTGCAGGGAGAGAAAGCAGAAGTGAGGCTGCAGGGCTGGAGCATTAGCAAGGCTACGGAGACAGCCACATAGACCACCGCTTCCCAGCCTTTTTCTGATGAACTCCAGATCACTCGGTAGTAAGTTGGATGATTTAAGGCTACAGATTGCGACCAATTACATGATGAAGGACAGTTGCATTCTGCTGATCACAGAGACCTGGCTTCATACCACACATACTCTGCTACTGAGTTAGCAGGCTACACAGTACAGTGCCACGATAGGACAAGGGACTCAGGTAAGAGCAGAGGAGGGGGGGCTATGTATTTACATCAATAACAACTGGTGCATGAACACAGAGACTGTAGACAGTCACTGCTCCCCAGACTTGGAGTGCGTGACTGTCAAATGCAGGCCCATGTATCTCGCAAGAGAGCACAATGTGGTCCTCATAATAAATGTGCATATACCACCAGATACTAATGCTAACTTGGCTATCGGACATTTATATGGCAGTATTAGCAGTCAACAGAGCAGATATCCTGATGTTGTGCACATCCTAGCAGGGGACTCATGGAGATCTAAAGAAAGTACTCCCCAAATTCGATCAGCATGTAAAGTGTGCTATCAGAGGAGCTAACACACTGGACAAGGTTTCAAATATCAAGCTAGGCTATAGGGCCAGACCACTATCACACCTGGGCCAGTCTGGCCACTTGTCTGTTTCTAATTCCTGCATATGCCCCCCTCAGGAAAACTAATACCATCACAAGGACTGTAAAAACTTGGCCTGATGGTACCTCTCAGCAGCTACAGGACTGTTTTGATAGCACCAACTGGGATGCTTTTGAACACCCATATCTGGAGGTGTTCACAGATAGTGTCCTGTGTTATATTAAGAACTGCATAGACACTGTCACCGTGGACAAACACATGAGGGTCTACCCCAACCAGAAGCCCTGGATGAACTGGGAGGTCAAGCGGCTACTGAGAGAGAGGAACACTGCCTTCAGGACAGGCAACAGGGCTCTTTACAGCACAGCCCAAGTTAACCTGAAGAGAGGCATCAAAAAGGCCAAATTGTACTATAGGAATTGAAGACCACCTGGACAGCAACAACAGCAGGCAGGTGTGGCAGGGAGTCCAACATCTTACCAACCACAGGAATAATCTCGGTGCGGCTGAACGGGACACCTCACTGGCAGAGGAGCTGAACCTCTTTTTTGCCCGCTTTGAGGGGCAGCATCCAGACACAGCCAAATAGCACCCTGCGATCCACAGTGGCCCCACCCTCACAGTAGGGGAGCATGAGGTGAGGCGCACGCTGTAAACCCAAGGAAGGCTGCTAAACTGGACGGCGTCCCCGGACATGTGCTAAAGGACTGCGCGGACCTGTCTTCACCAGGATCTTTAACCAGTCTCTGGGCCAGTCCACTGCCCCACCCTGCCTGAAATCCTCCATCCTAGTTCCCCTGCCTAAGAAACCCAACATAACCAGCCTCAATAACTACCGGCCAGTTGCATTCACTCCAGTGGTGATGAAGTGTTAAAGGAATTTTTAATAAAGCACAGAAGTCATTGGAATCTGTTGTGGAAAAATTATCTATTAAAGTTCAGTAAATGTAAAATAAATACTTATCAGTTCTGAACATTATTACATATTTATTCCTGCAGGAAGGAGTGATCTTCGAACAGAGTGGCTAAACCAGTCTGTTGCAGGGAAGCTCAATGAACAGAATGTGACTGCCCTTCTTATACTCAGCATACAACAACAACAACAACAACAAAAACAGATGCTCAAACAGATAAAAAAAAAACAGGATACAATTTACAACAGGATGCCAGCCCTTTGGTCCCAGGTCATAACTGGTTTTGCAACAACAAGGGCATACAAAGGTTTACGACCATGCAATAAACGGTCTGGGGTCACAACCACACAAATGACTGCATACCATGACTTGAAAGCATCAGCTAAAGAACTTAAAGGGTGCTATTATAAAAAATTGCCACTACACTCCCTTCACTTGATTAAACATTAATCACAACAGTTCATACAAAAGTCTTCTTAGGAACATATTTATCACACTGAAAAGGTTTAAGATAAATCATTATAACCTAGAAGAAAAACCAAGCATACTGTTTTCTGATACAAACAATTGTGAAGCACAAACAAAGAGGACGATGACAATAATAGACCTATACTAGCATTTCATCCTCAGAATCAGCTATAAGCAGTTGATGACAGAGGGGGTGTGTTGGGTGACAGGTCAACAACATGTCAACAGTCTGAGAAACAAACCTGTAGACAAAGCTTGGGATGTAAGTACAGCAGGATGTGCCTATGATTACACAGACACCTCCATGTGAAGCAGTTAACTGATTTAAGAGCACTTCGTCCCCGTGAGTCCTGTTAGTTCCTTCTTTACAGCTATAAAACCATCTGTAATGGCATTAACCAATTTAGGGAATCTGTAATCAAGTGGAACTGGTGAGAGCAGAGGTGAATAGCCGCACACAGGCATATGCATGCACACATAATTTCTCAGTTTCATAGCTGCAACAATGTGGTCAGCAAATCTCCACCACATATTAGAAGCATATATGTGAGGAAGGTCATTATGTGTTAACCAATCATGTTGGAGAGGTTTGACCATGCGTTTACTATGAATAACCTCAGGATATAATGTGTAGGCTGGCCTTTGACTAAAGTCCCAAGATACTAAACATTAACAATGACACCAAAAGAGAAAAACATGTCAATTTTGTCCATGGCAACAGCTTGGTCCTAACGTAAGGGCGTTCCATCACTGGTCCAACGTCGGCTAAGCTCATTAGCTCATGTGTGTGTACTCTCTGGTGCATGTTGGTGTGTTCTGTGTATTTCCTCGGAGCAGCAGAAGGGGCGCTTGGCTCACACTTCGCTGCTGTGTTGTTTCAATGCAGCCTCACTTAATCAGGGTGTGTGAATGAGTGAGTGTGCTGGTTTGGGGTGCCTAGCCATCGCCTCTGGTACCTTCTTACAGTGGCTGGCATGAATCCAGGATCCTCTTTCTGCTACCTTAACTGCTGTGTGCATTGTCATCAGGACTTGAAATGGTCCCTGCCAGTGCTTGGACTTCCAGTGTTTCTGCTGAAGCTTCCCCATTACGACCCAAACCCCTACCTGCAGATCATGTAGAGGTTCAGAGGCTGGAGCCAGGAGAGCTGCTTTCACCTGTTAGAAATCTGAAAAAAGAACACTGGACAGGGTTTTACACTATTGTAAATGGTAACAGATTTTCCTTCAGCCAGTTTGGCAGAGAAATAGGCAACAGGGCGTTGGTGTCCACCCTGTTCCTGCAAGAGAACAGATGTCATACATACATTTTTTCTCATCCACAGTCTGTGTGAAAGGTCTGGTCAAGTCAGGTAGTCCCAGTGTCAGTGTGGTCTGCAAAGCTAACTTCAAGTCAATGAAAATTTTTTCAGCATCAGGAGTCCATGTCATTTTATCATAAGATTGAAGGCCTTTTCCATGAATCAGTGCACTGAGTGGGGCCTCCAGTATGACATAATGCTGGGGGAAATTCCTACAGTAGGATCACATGCCCAGAAAGGACATAATTTGCTTTTTTTGTGAGTGGTTTTGGCAGCTGTTGGATAGCTTCAACTACTTTGGGTGAGAGAGATTGCCCTCAACTGTGATCACATGACCCAGAAATATAATTGTTGTACAAACTGTTTAGAGAGACCAACTTTATGTTCAGCCAGGTGCTGCAAGAGTTTAACATATTGCAATAAAGCTGTGCCTTATAGCAAAACAAGTGGCTCAAGGCTTGACTGCAGCATTTACTGCTTGCAAATCCTGAATGAATCTCCATTCTGTAGGTTAACCTTCATCTCTTACTTTTTTTTTTTTTTTACAGGGAACAAGGAAGTGGGAACAGGGGATTTCTCACAGGGTACAATTATTCCTGCTTCTTTAAGAGATTCAAACATTGGAGTGATGACATCAATAGCTAACTTTTTTTTGAGAAAGTATAGTGGTTTACATGGCCTGTAATCAGATTTGGGAGTAATTACAACCAATGCAAAATCTTTGATGAGGCCTGTATCATCAATGTGTGTAGCCTACAGTGTCTTAGGGACTTCCTACAAGACTAGGATGGCTGTAGCCTGTGTGTCAGATATAAAGTGCTGAGCTTGCATTGTATTTTCAGGTACCAACTGAACAGATCTTATTGAATGTGTGACTAAAGAGAAGCTTCTTTTAAAACACTGCAGTGTAAAAAAAACAAAACATATAGATCTTGAGTTATCTGCCAATCATTTGTGTGCATGCATCTTTTCACAAAGGGGCCCATATCTTTACATTCATCATTATTATCCTTGGCCAGAGAAATGTCACAGCTGTAACTGTGAAGCTGTGAGACTGGCAGTGAAAAAGTAAAGGTAATCTCTCCAGTACATAGCAGATGTGCACAGTTTTTTTTTTATTACTCTAAGCCATGTCTGTTCATAGTGCTCGTCAACACCATGATAAATGTGATAAGTGCAATGCAAATCTCGTTGCATAAAATTAGTGTATTCATTCAACCACCAATTGTTTAGCTTCAGCAACAAGTGAAAAAATCAGTGAACCATTCTGCAATTTCCACTCAAACATATAACTCACAAGGGGTATTAAGCACAAATGAGTGCATGTGTGTAACTATAATGGTGGACAGTAATTCCATCAGAGGTTGAACAAAGTGAGATTCTAAGTTTACACATAAGATCTTTACCTAAGAGATTGACAGGACAGTGTGAAGAGAGCAGAAAACAATGTTTAAATTGTCTTCCCTCAGAGAGGGAGCAGATCCTAAATCAACAAGGAATGTAACCAACTGTCCCTGAATAAAGAATATGAACTGAGGAAATTGTTCATATGTTTCAGATTCTTATTTGACATAGGTGCCCTGAGGCTCAAATTTGCTCTCCAGTACCTTAATGGTGTTATATAAGCATGTGCAGGTTAGTATCAGCAAGCTGTTCTTTTTTTTCTTCAGCTGTTCTTCCATTTTCTTTTTTACTGACAAGACATTC
>NW_018127976.1:974497-982826 GCF_001952655.1 Monopterus albus | reverse complement strand
TTCCCTACTTTCTTGTTATGGCTGAGTCCCCTCACCAGGAGGTGAGGGAGAACAAAAAGGGAGGACTCAAGATGCAGACCCAGGTGCTATTGAAATAAAAAAAAGGTGGTTTATTGAGAATGCAAACAAAGTAACTGAGTCTATGTATAGTTCATAACCAGGGTAGGGCAGTGATGGCTGAGGAGACCAGGACAAGCATGTGAGTAGACAGAATAACAGCAGGAACCAGGAGAGTCAGAGGACCAGGACGGGCGGGTGAGTAGACAGAAGCATGGCAGGAGTTGAGATGACAGGAGGGACACAGGAAACAGAAGACCAGGCAGGTGTAGCACTCACTATAGCGCTTGCCGCTAGGCACCCACGGCTGGGAAGATCACTGTCAGATACCCACAGCAGGAACACTCGCTGGAGCGCTGGCAAGAGAAGAGCGCCACAGAAGCATATCAACAGCACAAGAAACTGTCAGCGTTGAACACTTACTTAATGTGTGGCAAAACTCGTATAACCAACATCCATAGAAAATCAACAGCACAGGACCTGTCAGTGTTGGAAATCATTGGCATAACACAATCCATATACATAGAATGCTCTGGCGATGAAGGAGCGTCTGCCAGAGGTTTAAATAAGGAAGGAAGGTGATTTGCAGGGATGAGCGTCAGCTGTGTACCACGCCCAGGAGTTAATCAACTGGTGAATGCGTTTCAGCTGTGTTGCTGAGCCCGCGGGATGAGAGAGCAGGGGAGAGAAAGAAAAAGAGAGGCAGGTCGTGCTGAGCAGACCTGACATTTCTGCTTAATGCCTCCACATGTTCAAACACACTCTATGACTTTCTACATCTTTAAGGGGTGGCTGTGGCTCATGAGGTAGGGCAGTTGTTTCCTGACCTGCAAGTTGGTGGTTCGACTCCCGGTCTCCCTGCATGCCTAAGTGTCCCCGAGCAAGACACTGAACCCCAAATTGCTCCTGGTGGCTTGACTAGTGCTGTTGTGTGGCAGCCTTAACCAATTTATTTGACACTCACCACAGAGAATAATTTCTTTCCAAACGTTGGATACTTGGATCCCATCAGTGATGATCCAGGGCATCCTCTGACAGTCCCCAATCACTCAGAAATATGGATGAGGTTTGGGGCTGAGAAAATTGTTCTCAGGCTGGCCAGGCCTTTTCTGGCAGATGTCCTAGACGACCACTCAAGGGATCCCATCCTCGTCACCAGAATTGTTGTGGAAAAATTATCTATTAAAGCTCAGTGAGTGTAAAATAAATGCTTAACATCAATTCTGAACATTATTACATATTTATTCCTGTAGGAAGGAGTGATCTCTGAACAGAGTGGCTAAACCAGTCTGTTGCAGGGAAGCTCAATGAACAGAATGTGACTGGCTTTCTTATACTCAGCATACAACAACAACAACAACAACAACAACAACAACAAAAACAGATGCTCAAACAGATAAAGGAAACAGGATACAATTTACAACAGGATTCCAGCCCTTTGGTCCCAGGTCACATCTGGTTTGGCAACCACAAGGGCATACAAGGGTTTACGGCCATGCAATAAATGGTCTGGGGTCACAACCACACAAATGACTGCATACCATGACTTGAAAGCATCAACTAAAGAACTTAAAGGGTGCTTTTATAAAAATTGCCACTACAAATCTTTGTAAATAATTAGCTTACTTGCAGCAAGGAGACAAGTCAGCATGAGCATACAGAGTTGTCTGAGTAAGGTAGGTTCATACAACATATATAGTAAACAGGCATACCCCTGATAACATGACTTAGACGCATTCAATTGGAGAGGAGCAGTTCCTAATTGAGGTCTAGCAGTAGGACACATGATACAATTACTAACATTACTTTGTTGTGCAGTAAATGTCATCCACTCAAACCATTCATTTTTATCAGCATATCCTGTTTCTAAGGCCAATACATCCTGTGGTAGTGGAAACGTGCAGGACCCAATAAAGATGCCTGGAGACCCGGAGTAGCTTCGAAGACGTCTTTTATTTCATGCAGCATGGAGAGAAGTCGGACACAACTTAACAGTCGCGCAGAGTTCTCTATCTGACTGGTAAAGGGCAGTCCCTTTTATACCAAAAGTGATACAATTACACATCTATAAAACTCATACCATTGTCTCATATCTAACAACCCACATATCGTCCCCAGCTGTCTTTGGTGCCTACACCTCTCCGCGACCAGACAGCCCATTCACATTTAAACAAAGACAAGTCGGCTTGTTTTGCATTCACACACAGACCCACTTAACATATTGCAAGTTCTGCTTTGTCTTGGGATGTCCTGCAGAGACCGAGGGCTCGACATCCTGAGATGACCACTTGGCCAGTTTAACATACAAATTAACATCACACATACACACAGACACCTGGTGTAGATCACATTCCAGCAGGGAGGTGTGATCAGACATCCACAATCCTTTCAGCTATTTTACTCACTTATCCACTAGAGGTGCATTAGTACTGTGAAAACTACCTAAGGGAGGAGATTTTGTATCTGCTTCAGTAATTTTTATGCAGAAGGCCCCTCTTGGGTCGTTTCCTCTCAGATATACGCCTAGGGGATATATGCCACTATCAGATGGTCTGGCATCTTTTAGAGTTATGAGAAGCTGTTAAATGTACAATCTTGAGGGTTGCTGTTGCCTTTGACTATAGTGAGATGATTCTTCTGTGAGGAAGTGGGATTATATCCCCAGTCTAAGGGTCCGGTGTTAGCTATTACAAAGTGCCACGTGGGACAGTATATGATACTATCCCCATACATGCCATGTTCCTCACCCTGAGTACAGATATACTTGTCTGCCCAAATGTACTGTTTTGGGTCTCCATAACATTGTATAAGGTTACATGGGTCAATTTTTGCCACTATGGTATCGCCTTTTTTGAAACTGCTGATTTGGGGCAGACAGCCTTTTTCAGTTGTTGTTCATATAGGCTGTCATTATCTGCATTTTTTTATAGCCCAGCTTCCCCACCATTGCCCTTCCCTATTTTGCATTCCTGTCACTCTTTGTAGCACAAGGGGTGAAACAGTTTGATTTTCTTTCCAAAGTGGATTTTCGGGTGGAGGTGGGTTAACTGGGTAAGGTTGAGAACTGCGACCGGGGTGGCTTGTGCGTTTGGCACAGGGGGTGCTCTGGTCCTCATAACTATGTTTTCATCTTCTTTATCTACCAGGGGGAGAGTTTCTTTTATGCTTATCTTTTTCCCTTTCTCTGCACCTTTTTTCCTTTTGTTGGCTTCTGCCAGCCTTCTGACAGCCACTGTCAGGCTTCATTAATCCCTGTCTCTTCCTTTTTCTTTTTATTGTTTTGATATTCTTTTTCTATTTGTCGAACTAATTTAGCGCATTCTGGTTGTGTTAGTTGACCCTTAAACCCATATTTTCCTCCCATTCAGCTAAGTATTTGACATTCTTTTTCTGTATAATTCATATATTTTGTGTCCCCAGTTAGTTCTAATGGAGTTCTCTTACGCCAACTATTTCCCATTTTGCATTAATTTTAATTAACTTTTTTTCTGTATTTGATTGCTTTTTTTATGAGATTGCTTTTATGATTCTCCCCTCTCAATCAGTCAGCTCAGGTTTGGACAGCTTTGTTGTCACCGTGAGGTATCCACTGTCCATCCAGACAGCTTTGTTGTCACCATAAAGTATCCACTGTCCTTTTTCTGAGACACTGCACAAGGTTATGGACTATGTGGTCCAACCGCCCATCTATTTTCTCAAAAACAGGAAGGATTACACCTTGTCAGTATCCATTCACACCATTTTAATTATTATCCATTCATACAGTTTTCTCTTACCTATTCTAGTGAAGTTGTGCTTGTCATCAGAATCCCGTCACCTTCCACTCGCCCAGCAGATCCTGGCCTCACGTTAGTCAAAACATTCCTGTATGGAGAACGCGACTGAGGTCTTTCCTAAGAGAGTACTCAAACCTCCCCCCGTGCACAGTATCAGGTCCAAACCTGGATGAGGGACAGGATGTTGGGATCCGGCTCAAAGGACCAAGATGTCAAAAGAATTTTTAATGAAGCACAGAAGTCACTGAAATCTTTGTAAATAATTAGTTTACTTGCAGCAAGGAGACAAGTCAGCATGAGCATACATAATTGTCTGAGTAAGGTAGGTTCATACAACATAATATTACAGTAAACAGGCACACCCTGATAACACAGCACAGTCATACTGGGACACATGCTTATCCTACAGTTGACGGTTGTGTCTCACTTAATCTGGAACAGTCTGTAGTCGGGTATATCACAGTACACAGAGTTTCACAAGTAAGATAGAAAATGTCCTTCAGCCAGTGTATCACATGGCTTTGTTCTGAAAGTTTAAAACACATTAAATAGTAAAAATAATGTCTAATAACAGAATTTTTATAACATGAAGTGTTATGAGAAAGTGGTACGGGGACACATTATGTCATTACTCTCAACAACATCTGACCTACACCAGTTTGCATACAGGGCAAAAGGATCCACAGAGGATGCCGTAGCCACAGCCCTCCACACTGTGCTGTCCCACTTGGAGCATGAGGAGAGCTATGCACGGCTGCTCTTTGTGCATTATAGTTCTGCATTCAACACCATCCTCCCCCACAAACTGGTGGACAAGATGGTGGACCTGGGAATTCCATATTCCACCTGCATATGGTTTAAGAGCTTCCTGTCTGGATGCAGTTAGAGGGTAAGAGTGGGCCCACACACATCCACAGCTCTTAGCCTCAGCACTGGCTCACCACAAGGCTGTATGCTGAGCCCCCTGCTCTACACCCTGTACTGCACCCCCACCCACTACTGCAACACCATTGTAAAATTTGCTGATGACACCATGGTGGTGGGGCTTATCTCTGGGGGGGATGAGTCTACCTACAGGGATGAGGTGGAGAGGCTGATAGTGTGGTGCAGAGAACAATTTGCTACTGTCAGGTCTACTTGGCGCGACCTCCCTCTCTTCCTTCTTTCTCTCTACCGATCTCTCATCCTGCAGGCTTAGCGCCTCAGCTGTGGCGCATTTTGTAATCAGCGACTCATTGGGTGAAGCACACAGCTGAGGCACATTCCACTGATCACCTTCCTTCCCTATTTAAACCCCTGGCAGACACTCCTTCATCGCCAGGGCATTGTATGTGTTTCCCCGTATGTTATGTGATTTCAACCCTGACAGTTTTCTGTGTAGTTGATTTCCTTTGTTATATTGGTGCAGCGTAGACGTGACTTAGAATTCAGCGGTGACAGTTTTCTGTGCTGTTGATTTCCTTTGTTATGTTGGTGCAGCGTAGACGTGACTTAGATTTCAGCACTGATAGTTTCTGTGCTGTTGATTTCTTTGTTATGTTGGTGTAGCCACTCCTGTGGCAATCTTCCCTTGCCGTGATTACCTCCGGCAAGTTTCCCTGCCATGAGTATCGGACAGTGACTTTCCCAACTGTAGATACCTGACAGCGAGTGCTATAGCAAGCGCTACGCCTGCCTTGTTTTCTGGTTCCTGTGTCCCTCCTGTCACCTCACCTGCTGCCATTCTCCTGTCTGCTCGCCTGCCCGTCCTGGTCCTCTGATTCTCCTGATTCCTGCAGTCCTCCTGTCTACGCACCTGCCCATCCTGGTTCTCTGATTCTCCTGATTCCTGCAGTCCTCTTGTCTACTCACCTGCCCGTCCTGGACTCCTTAGCCTCCGTTACTCTACCCTGGTTTTGGACAACATATATACTCGTGACTGTTTGAGTCTTAATAAATCAATTTTTTCATTAGCCCTAGTTTACACCTTGAGTCCTCCCTTTTTGTTCTCCCTCACCCCCCTGGTGAGGGGATTCAACCATAACAGCTCCTTAACCCTTGTGTGGTATTCACTTTTTGGACCGGAGGTGTGTGCTCCTCCCTGGGTAAAGTGGAGCAGAGGCTGCCCAGAGGTGTGTGCTCCTCCTTGGGTAAAGTAGAGCAGAGGCTGGGGGTCAGTGTGAGGGCCCAGAGAGGAGCAGAGGCTGGTGATCAGTGGTGGACAGACTTAGAAAATATTCTGACTCCCGTGCCCCCTGGTACACTGTGTTTGAACTTTGAAAATTTTATGACCCGTGGTCCTGGTACTCCACTGTTGGAACTAATAATAATTTCTGTTCCCACACAGTATAGTACCAGGGGCATGAAACTCCATTTGGAGTACCAGGGGCATGAAGTTGTGGCCGGGCGGGAGTGCTTAAGCATGGGTACACAGGTTCATCCAGTGTGCAGGGATGCCTGGAGGTCTGTGGTTCACCAGGGGTGCTAGCCAGCACCTTGTGGCTGATTTTGGAGCAATATTTGTGGGGTACTAGCCAGCGCATTTTGTCTGTCTATGGAGCACTATTTCTGGGGTGGGTGACAGCAAAGCGCAGGGTCCCTGGAGGTCTGTGGTTCTGAAGGGAAGCTAGCCAGCACCTTGTGACTGATTTTGGAGCACTACTTGTGGGGTGAGAAAGAAGTATAGGATGAACTTTGGCAGCATAAATTCAGATAAAAATTGAAATGGAACATTGCATTCATTGACTAAACAGCCCTCAACAATGCATCTTAGAACAAATGCAATTATTTTCAACAATTGAACAGTACCAAAAATATAAAACATTTTAGGATACCTGCGCATAGACCACTTTTTCCAAAATCTTCGAAATAAAAGGCAACTTAGAAATAGGCCTAAAATTACTCAACATGCATTGATCCAGACGTGGCTTTTTTAGTAGCGGTTGCAAAACTGCGTGCTTAAAATGACCGGGCACAACACCAGAAGACAAACTACTATTTATAATATCCAAAACCGTGCCTCCAATACAAGGGAAGACTTCCTTAAATAGAGCCGGAGAAACGACATCTCGAGGGGAGCCAGAAGGCTTGGCCTGGGCAACCGCATGTTTTACACTGGATGCCCTTCCGGATGAAGTATAATTTAGAGTTGCCAGTCAACCTAATCTGCATGTCTTTGGACTGTGGGAGGAAAACAAGAGTACCCATACAAAACCCACTGTCGTCAAGCCTGTAAAAACAGGTCCCAGAGAGATGGAAAAATTCTACTTCAGCTTTTTTACCTGTTCATTGAATAAATCAGCTCATAAAAGCAGAGCTGGCCTTTGATCATCTGGCCTCAGAAACCTTAGAACAAGGGCTGCAGGATACTATTAACAACCTTTATTTTGAAAATCTTGCCCCATTCAAATGAATGGAGAAATTCTACTTCAGCATACTATCAGCTATTTCAGGTCTCAAAACCTTCATGATTGACTTAAGGAGTTTTCTAAACCTTATATTTTTGAAATATATAACTTTATTTTGTATGTTTTGCCCCATTCAAATGAATGGGAAGATTCTACTTCAGCAAACTTTCAGCTATTTTAGGTAGCAAAATGTTCAGCTCTTCAACAACATACATGCTTCTCTTCAGGAGTTTTGGAAACCTTAAACCTTTTAAATATTTAGCTTTATTTTGAAAATCTTGCCCCATTCAAATGAACTGGAAAATTCTACTTCAGCATAATTTCAGCTATCAAAATGTTCAGCTCCTCGAGGACATTCATGCTTCTCTTCAGGATTTTCATAAACTTAATACATTTGAAATATTTAGATTTATTTTGAAAGTTTTGCCCCATTCAAATGAATGGGAAAATTCTACTTCAGCATACTTTCAGGTATGAAAATGTTCAGTTCTTCAAGGACATTCATGCTTCTATTCAAAAGTTTTTTAAACTTCATACTTTTGAAATATTTAGTTTTACTTTGAAAATGTCGCCCCGTTCAAATGAATGGGAAAATTCTACTTCAGCAAAGTTTCAACTGGAAGAGCCATTCAGGTGTCACATTCTGATTGTTCAGTTGAAAGTGATAATGGGAATTTTTGTATTTCAAGCAGAAGTGGTTTTTTTGTAATGTGTTAAGTATTAAGATCATAAGTTTTCTAAAGAAAGGGGGAGTAGAATCCGAGGCTGGATCTAACCGGTCAAAAGCAGTCATGAATAGTTACAAAAATACTGAACGCAATATGCAAATGAGTTCTGAAGAACGACAGTGTGCAGGCCAAAAAAGGTATTAAGTGTGTAAGATTTGAGTCTTATAGACTCTAGTTACTTTATCAGTTTTAGTTACCTCTCATGCCTTTAGTTCCCTTTAGTTACATTTCATAACTTTATCTTACCTGATTACAGCTGTATTGATTATTGTGCATTACTGAGCCCTGGTTATTTTCTAACACAGTCATTCTCCTTGCTTATATGTCTTACAATTTGAATGAGGTGATACGTCAGCTTATTGTCTCACACACACACACACAC
>NW_018127976.1:966374-973774 GCF_001952655.1 Monopterus albus | reverse complement strand
CTCCCGGCTGCTGATTCTCCTATCCCTATGAAGAGTGCTCATAAGCATCACATTTTTGCCCTTTTTGGGTATTTAGGATACGAGGGCAGTGTTGGCCAAACACAAAGGTGGAGGAATGGACTGGCCGGTTCTTTACAATTAGAAGCTGAGGTGGGAGCTCCATCCTGTTTTTTCTAATTGTCAGCTTTCTTTTGAGAAGTTCCTGTCCCAGGCTGTATGTAGTAAAAAAAAATTATCACAAGTGATGTTGTGCCCACTGAGGCCCTGCATCAAATCAAGAACAACTTATGTCCCCTGGTTTTTCTCAGGGGCTCCTCCCTCTGGCTTCACTGTATAAATCTGCATGTTCCATGCATAATATGATGTCACATCACAGGCAGTCCATATTTTTATTCCATACCTTGCCGGTTTGGAGGGCATATACTGCCAGAAGGGGCAACGACATCTAAACCCCACAAGCCATTCATCTACAGTCACATTGGGCCCAGGGTTATAGAAAAGTGGAAGCTGTTCCACCCACTTGTCCCACACAGTACAGATGGCTGCCAACTTGTCCTTCCTCTGCCTAGCAGGTCTTGATTCCCAATCATCAAACCTGATAACCTTTGAAATATTTAGCTTTATTTTGAAAATCTTGCCCCATTCAAATGAATGGGGAAATTCTAATTGAGCATAATTTCAACTATCAAAATGTTCAGCTCTTCAAGGACATTCATGCTTCTCTTCAGAATTTTTCTAAACATATACTTTTGAAATATTTAGCTTTATTTTGAAAATCTTGCCCCATTGAAATGACTGGGAAAATTCTACTTCAGCATACTTTCAGGTATGAAAATGTTCAGTTCTTCAAGGACATTCATGCTTCTATTCAAAAGTTTTTTAAACTTCATACTTTTGAAATATTTAGTTTTACTTTGAAAATGTCGCCCCGTTCAAATGAATGGGAAAATTCTACTTCAGCAAAGTTTCAACTGGAAGAGCCATTCAGGTGTCAAAATGTTCAGCATTTTCAGGGCGATCCTTCTGCACTTGGCACCCACACGCATTTTCTTCAGAAAATGAATTTTTTTTGTAATGTGTTAAGTATTAAGATCATAAGTTTTCTAAAGAAAGGGGGAGTAGAATCTTGCATACTGTACTGGAATAAACATTCAGTTATCAAAATGTTAAGCCATTTAAGGACATGTGTGCTTGTATTTTTCTTGTTTGTAACATTTATACTTTTTAATAAAATCAGCTTTTTTCAGCACATTTTGCCCCATTCAAAGTAATGGGCAACATTTTCACATCCTAATAACTTCAGCATACCTTTAGCTAAAAACATGATTTCAGCTGTTACCTATTCAGCCACTATTCAGCTATTGGTAATGTAAACAGCTTTTTGATACAGTATCTTTTATGGTTCTTGGATAATTATCATTTACATTTTATGCTTCACTTCAATAGCCACACAGTAGTAGTTCTCAGGGTGTAGGACTACTCTCTCTCTCTCTCTCTCTCTCTCACACACACACACACACACACACACACACACACACACACATACACAGACACAAAAACACCTACACACACACAACCCTACTTGTTTTAACTACTTTGTGGGGACCAGTGGGAAAATGTTCTCATCTTAATAAGCTCAGCATACTTTCCACTATAAAAGCCATTCAAATATCAAAATGTTCAGCTTTTCTGGGACATTCCGGTTTTTATTTTTCATTTTTGTAACATTTATACTTTTTAAAATATTCACCTTTTTCCAGCACATTTTGCCACATTCAAATGAATGGGAAAACTTTTCATATTGTTTTACGTTAAGCATACTTAGGTATGTTCAGGTAGAAACACCATTTCAACTATTAATTAATCAGCAAGTCTTCAGCTATTAATCCTGTAAACAACTTTTTGATATCTTTTATGGTTTTTTGCATAATTGTTGTCAACTGGCCACTGTAATATTCTTCTTTGGCAGCTGTAGCAGGATAGCAGCTTGTCAAGGTTGTCAATCCCTCCTTTGGTGGCATTGTAGTCAAGTATGACCTCTGGCTTGTGGTCCTCCCGGCTGCCGATTCTCCTATTCTTTCAACAAATTTAGCCCCATTCAAATGAATGAGAAAAAAAATTCACATCTTAACTTCAGCATACATTGAGCTAGAAAAATTAGTTTAACTGTTAACTTCATGTTACAGAGTAATTACTTAACTTTTCCTTTTCCTCTTTCATAATTATTCAACATTTTTGAACTTCCACAATTGTTCAGCATTCCATATCATCCTTCAGCCATTTCTTCTCACCCTTCAGCTATTTCAGCAATTGATTTCAGGCATTTTCATGGCGATCCTTCAGCATATCAGCATCCACACGCATTTTCAACAGGAAATGCATTTTTCTAGTTAAGTGCTGAAAGCGTATCTAATTTCAGGTTTGTGTGTCTGTCAGTTTGACTAAGGGGAGAGCTCAGATATGCAGTCAGCTTTGCTCAACTTCATTATACTCAATGAGCAACCACTGTCTGTAGTGGAAAATGTCAGCTTTCGCAGCCTGTTGAAGGACTTATAGCCCAGGTATAATTTGCCACCCAGAAAATACATTTCAGAAATTGCTATACCCAAACTGTACAACTGCGTGTCATCACATTTTGTGGTGCAGCTAGAAGATTTTAAAGCCATGAGCTTCATAACTGATATTTGGACCTCATGTAAGCTGCATCAAAGGTGATCCCATCTATTCAGTTGCCATTTTACTGGACCCTCGATACAAAGATAAATGAGATCATTCTTTATTAATAAAAACTTAATGTGCTAATTTGGATACCTTTTAATGGTAAATGTGAAATCTTGCAAAAGCAAAGCTACATGTTTATTTCTAGCTCAAAAGTGGAAATTTGTAAATATGCATTAATTTGGAGAAGTGTGTGTCTCTTTGGCCTCCGACCATCTAGCGGTTGCATATATTTATCATTACTCATATTTATTATTTTGTTTATTAGTATTGATTGTTTCACTGCAGTGAAATAGCTAACGGCCCATCACTACTGTACTGTACTGTACTGTTGAATGTGTAAAGTTGCTTTGATTCTAAAGCAGCAGTACTTGAAATTTAACCAACTAAACTAAAAATGCGGCACAACTCACCTTTTGTTACATACAAATAGAAGAAGTTGCATAATTGATGTTTACATTTTATGTTTCATTTCAATAGCCACACTCTAGCAGTCCTCATTGTAGGACTACTCTCTCTCTCTCTCTCTCTCTCTCACAAACACAAACACAAACATCTACACACCCACCACTACTTTTTTTTTTTTACCTATTTTGTGGGGACCAATGGAAAATTTTTCACATCTTAATAAGTCAGCATACTTTCAGCAAGAAAAACCATTTTGGTATCAAAATGTTCAGCTCTTCAAGGGCATTGCTGCCTGTATTTATTGTATCTCATTCTTCAGCTTATTCAACAATGAGCTTCAGCCAAGTTGCTTTGATTCTAAAGCAGCAGTACTTGAAATTTAACCAACTAAACTAAAAATGCGGCACAACTCACCTTTTGTTACATACAAATAGAAGAAGTTGCATAATTGATGTTTACATTTTATGTTTCATTTCAATAGCCACACTCTAGCAGTCCTCATTGTAGGACTACTCTCTCTCTCTCTCTCTCTCTCTCTCACACAAACACAAACACAAACACCCACCACTACTTTTTTTTTACCTATTTTGTGGGGACCAATGGAAAATTTTTCACATCTTAATAAGTCAGCATACTTTCAGCAAGAAAAACCATTTTGGTATCAAAATGTTCAGCTCTTCAAGGGCATTGCTGCCTGTATTTATTGTATCTCATTCTTCAGCTTATTCAACAATGAGCTTCAGCCATTTCGTCTCAACAATTTCAACAAAGAACTTCAGCCATTTATTCTCATCCTTCAGCTATTTCAGCAATTGATTTCAGGCATTTTCAGGGCGATCCTTCAGCATATCAGCATCCACATGCATTTTCTACAGGAAATGCATTTTTCTAGTTATTATTCTGGGTTCTTCCATCCATTCTTCCAGCCTATTGCAACACTTGAAATTCATCCACAGCAAATTTCAAAATGAGAAGCCGCATTCTTGCTCCCTTTGTGAGAAAACTTTTGAAAAGAAAGAAGCACTGAAAAAAACATCAGAGGAGCAACCACCTAGCAGAACTATTCCATCAGCCATGTCCATACAGTGGGAAAATTGTCAGCACTTCACCACTTCCTAGACATATACAGTATATTAATCCATACAAGAAAGAGACCTTTCCAATGCAGTAGGCCTGAATGTGACAAGTACTTCAGGTCAACTTCAGAAGCGAGGAGACATGTCCTTGTAAGATATTACCCAGTTCTTCTAACCAGGAACTCAGAGAAACGAGGCGGACCACTTGGATATATAAAAAATAACCGTGCTGGTTTATTCAAAGGATCACAGGTAAAATTAACATTACACGTCCAGGCATCTTCCACCCCCAAACCTGCGCGCAGGCAGCATGGAGGATAAAAGACCCTGAACCCTCATGCCTATACAATTTTATCCCTTGGTTGGGCTAGCCCATGCTACACAGGAACGTCAACCGTGACGTCACCTGATATGCCAGCTTCACAGCTGGCCGTAGCAGTAGTCAAAACATGGAGAGAATCAATGTGTGTGTGAGTGTTGATCATGTGGTGTGTATCTAAAAACATACAGGACGTTCAGGGACATGTCCAGACATTAAGCCTCAGAAGATATTATGATTAAGATTACGGCTGAACATATCATGCTACTAGCAATATTCATCCTGCCTGCAGACTCTTCAGTATAGTTGACCTTGGCCTAGATGCAGCCTGCAGAACTCCTGACAATGAACTGAGCATTTAACAGCCTGAGCTAGACATCCTGGCTACACTAAACATTCCTATACAACAAGTATCTAATCAATATCTACCTGAGTAAGAAATTACCTAACATCCTTTTATTCCATACTTCGGAGACAGACCATATAAGTGTGATGTCTGTGGAAAGGGCTTTGCAAAAATGTGTTATCTCAGAGTACTTGTTAAAATACACGCAGGAGAAAAGCCATTTGTTTGCCATATCTGCAACAAGGCTTTCTCCAAGCTCTACAGCATGCAGAAATACAAAAAACTTGTACATACATTTGTAGCACATTAACCTTGCATGAGAGGCATGCTTGATTCCACAGCAAATCAAATTTATTTATATAGCACTTTAAAAACAACATCCAGTTGACCAAAGTACTTTACATGGCAGAATAAAATCACAATAAATGACTAAAATAGAATAAATAAGATTAGTGCAAAAAATAAAACAGCACAATAACACAGACACACAGATGACATACATTCAGTAAATTAAAATTAAAAGGAATGCATCAGGCCCTACTGTATATTAAAAGCCAAGGCAAATAAATATGTTTTAAGCAATGATTTAAAAGTAATCAGGTCAGTAGCTAATCTAACATTAGAAGGTAGACTATTCCACAATTTAGTTGCTGCAACAGTAATAGCACGGTTACCCCAGCATTTATATCTGGCCCTAGGAACCTCTAAAAGAAACAGGCTTGAAGATCTGAGGGACCTTGTAGGTTTGTGCCAATGCACTAATTCAGTGAGGTAAGATGATGCCAAACCATTAAGAGCTTTAAAATGATGTTTGTTGTGTGTCCTGTAGTTTTTGTCTGCATTTAGGTAACATAGTACATTACTTTGTGGAAGAGAGCTGAACCTTATTTAATAAGGATTTGGAGAGTAAAATGAAAATGTAATCACTATTATAAAGTTTGATTATTCAACAAATACACATAGGCTGGGATACAGCTGCATTAAATTAAACAAATAAATACAAAGCTTAGTAGGTGTAGTGTATAATAAAAATATTTATTTACTTGGAAGTGGAGAGAGAAAGATTAATATCAAAAAACGAAAAAGCGGAACAATTAATGCACCGCTGTCTGTCGTCGGAATATTTTTCCGGGCGGAACGTAAGGTAATCGTTCACGAACAAAGATCGCTTGTTTTTTCGGGCCTCACACAACCATCGTACAGATATTTTGTTTGACTTCGGTCGAGTGACGAACTTTATTTTCCCTCACTGTAATGTAACTACGTTAAATATATAGGATGGACGGCGGTACTTCCGAGTTACCTGGTGAGTGTGAAAGCTTACAGAGGTTTGTTTCGCTAGGCCGCAACGCAGCCCGCGCGCGGGAATAGCAATTCTAACTTTGTAGGAAAATAGCTGTTTTGTGATCCATTTACTACACAGTGTAAAATTTCGACTCCCACTGACATCCTTTGGTTAACGCTACCATTGAAACGAGTAGTTGGGTTTATGGACTTACATTAATTAATCGGCATTTTCGGGAATCGTGCTAACGATATGTGTCGTTTCTGCTATCCTAGCTAACGCAAAAGAAAAAAAAACTAGCTGTGGCAACACGATGTAGGTGTTAGTTTAATAATTGAAGAGTTCCCATTGCTGTCGAATGAACTGCGGCAACCTTTAAACTATGGTCTAAACATACATTCGCATGGTGAGTGTAAATATGTTTACAATTTATGAGGGCCACTTTTTCGGATCGCATATCGAGAAGTGCTGATAGATCAATCCGAGATCACGGAAATGAAAGTAGAAACATCCGCTTCAACCAGAGGTCGGCGGTGGTTTTGGAGGTACGGAAGAAGGGTAACAATAGATCCTTCGTTTTTCTACCCGGAAACCACAGATTGGTCATCGGTTTATTAATTTGTGACCAAAGACCAGTAAACACCATCAGGGAGTAAACCTAAATCTTGACGGGCTCGATTAATCATCCACAATTATAATGTTAGACTGACCTTCCAGCTTTTTTACGATAATGATTGATTGCGTTATCATTATCCGGTATGAATTTAGGATAAAATAGTGTAATGGCTATGTAATGGTTCTGATGTCTAGCATCTAGTTATATGGTTCTAATGTTTAGCTTCCTGTTATATGGTTCTACATTTTATCGCCTGAAAGAAAATAATTTGCTACTTTTTGCATATTGCACCTGCAGTTGAGGTATGACTTGTATATCCCCAGTTTGTGCCTCTGTTACATCTGAGTCACGGAAGTAACATTAACCATCAATTTTTCGGATTGATAGTTGGTGTCAATTGTTTAAAATTCTCAGAGGGCAGTTTAAAGAATCAGTTCACCCAAACAAAACCATCTTAGTGTCTTTCTGTTTAGATCATTTTGGTTTTATTTGGTTTTGAGAAACTGTACTATCTCTTAACATAATATTTGGAACTGTATTTGGAGTACCCTATTCTACAAAACATTTTCAATCTTGGTCTGATTTTAAAGTATTAATTTGTCCTTATTTCGAACTTTAAAAAAATGCATTTC
>NW_018127976.1:953549-966360 GCF_001952655.1 Monopterus albus | reverse complement strand
TTCCCCTCTCTGCTCTACGCCTCCTAGTCCCACCGATTCGGCTGGTTTCTGCAGCAATCTGGCAGACAGTGGAGCAGAGAATTGTATCGGATTATGGGCTACTTGAAGAGTTTGTATTTATGGTCACAGAAATTGTTCCTCAACTTCTCTCCACAAGGCAGCGGGCTGAACTCATTTTGGGTCTAAGAGCACGGGTGAGGAAGAGTCGCTGTTCTTATTTTTCAAAACCACTGAAATGTGAATCAAATAAGATGAAATTGATTTTTGTGCTGGATAATTGGAAATTTTGAAATAGTTGGAAGGTGAGGGGTATGTAAATATCACAGACCCAACAAAACACCATAAATCTTTCTCCTAAAGAATTGTAGGAGAAGAGTAGTTCATCATTTGCCTGTTTTGTGTATGAAGCGCCTTAAGGCTGACTAGTAAATGATTAAAAATTTTAATTAAAATAGTTGTATCCTTTCAGGCAGTATTGTAGGTTTGAGACCCAAAACAAGCCTTTTGTTGAGTTTTGATCCTTGCTGGGTGTAGAGGTCTTGACACAACATTTGCAGGCTTCTCCATGTGCTTTATGAAAGTGAATAGTAGCCATTTCAACTGACAGAACGTTTTTAAATTAGTCTCGCTTAATTTTAGAAGATGATTAAAATGGCACACATTCTCCTCCTCATCCATACATTTAACCTGTTGTACAAAATCCTAACTATCTCTGTTATTTAAGAACAGCAGTGACTGGCAGCCCCTGCCTTCTTGGGAAGTCACTGTTTTGCTTTAAATTGGATAAAAACTATCTACTGATATTGTACATAACTGGAACATTTAAATGGTAAGCATAAATATATCTAGTCAATGTGACAGGTTCACTGACCATTAACATTCAGTGGATGGTTATTTTTTAAGTGTGAATAGGAACAGAGCAGTTGGGTGAGCAATTCTGGACTATGCTTTTCCTCGGAATCATTTTTTCATTGTGGCTGCTGTCCTCTGATTGTAGCTGATCCTGGAGTTGTGTCGTTCTGAGGAGACTGCTGATCTCCAGATTATTCAGCCACATCTTGACCGGCTGCAAAACCTCAGATCCCTTTGGAATGTGGAGGTGGGTCTAAATCTGCTGTCAACAAAATTAAATGTATTTGGGTGTTGTTTTGTTTTTTGTTTGTTTGTTGCATAACTGCTGTTTGATTACTGTTGATCCACGTTTTTGCTTTTAGATCACACTAAAAGCAAAAATGTTTTTCTTTGTTCATCTGCAGTTATTGTAAAATGTATTAAAATCAGGGGACACATTTTGTCATTATAATTCTCTAAAACGATACTGTCTTTTTTAAACCATGTTTACTTGCAGGCTGATGATGCAGAGCAAGAAGTATCTGAGTCACATTTCATGCATCTTGTCCACAATCTGCTGAGAGATGCTGAAGAGAGAAGAAACTTTTTCCAGGTTAAGTTTTAGTTGTATATTAATTTAGTGTTGGGCACTTCAAGCTAAAATGCTATTTGATAAGTGCTGGGAACTATGCGATAATTAGTTGAAGATCATGGACCGACCATTTGCCAGGTTTTCAGCAGTATGCCACGCCGGCATTGCTATAGTCTGGAGAACAACACTTTGTATTTTCCAGTTGCTTATATAACGGCATGTGACTATTGCATAGGATTCAGTTGTAAGCACTGTCCATGCATTCGTGGTCAGAGGCAACATTTCAGCACTTGTCAAACAACTGTGCAGCTCACATGCATTATCATCATACAGTTGTGCTGGGACCCTTTTTCATGCTGTTTATATTTCAAGTCAAGTGTTTATTGTTATATGCACAGTGAGGAAACGTGTTTCCCTGTACAGTGACATTTTTACTTGGCTGTCCGCACGAATGCCACACAATATAAATGAAATATAAAGTAGATACGTAGGTGAAACAAAAGCTAAATCACAAAATCTAGGGCACTTTAAAACAGCCAATGAAAGAAGCATAATAAAAAATACAAAAACACAATATAATGAGAGAGAATGTATGCTACATAGGAGCTGTGTGTGCAAATAGTCAGCAGTGAGTGTGCAATTATGCATGTGCAAACTGAGTGTGTAAACAGTACAGCTGGAATTACATGAGGTAGTTCCTGAGTCTGATGGCACTTGGGAAAAAAAGAATTTTTCAGTCTAGAGGTCCTGCATTTCATAGTCCTGTACCTCTGGCCCGAGGGTAGAGGTGTGAACAGAGGGATGGGTGGGGTCTTTGAAGATGGAGACAGCTTTACTATGCACTATGCACTTATGTAGGTGCTCTGCAGAGAAGGCAGTGGAGTCCTGGTGATGTTCTCTGCAGTCTTTACCACCCTCTGCAGGCGCTTGTGGTCTGTGGCAGGTGCTGTAGTAAAATGATGTACTGACCTCGTTATTGCATTATTTCCAGGTGCCGGTTAAAGCAAGGGAAAACAGTGACTCTTTGTTTTTAAAGAGCCCATGGTATGGTAATTTCTGGCCATTTAATGTTTAAACTTGTGTACTTCTAGATTAGCATTGCACCCATCATAACTCCAAATAGTCTGTAATTATTTCAGAAAGATAAAACCAGAAAGCCTCTTCCTAAAACCGAGAGGATAGTTTGTGAACATGCACAACTCCTGCTGGCTGTGTTACGTTGAAAGTGGACAGCTCAATGAACTGCATTAATTAGAACTTCTCCTCCATAGACAGGTAAATAATGCTATATGTACAGATAAAAAGACATTTGTAATACTAAATAAAGCAAGTAATTGAGGACCCCCATATTTTAACTGGCATAATAGATGTAGTAACTTCTCCAGCCTTACAACAGTTCTGTCTGATGTTACAGAGACAAGGCATTAACAGGCATGCAATGTTTTCTTTTTTGTTTTGTTTTTACTTACCGTTAAGTCCCACAAGTAGTGGAAACCGCTCCATTTCAAGCTTAAAAAACTGCTGCTGACAATGGGTCTGGGTGGGGCTCCTTCCTTGTGTATTTTGGGTAGGCCATAAAGGCAAGGGATGGCCTCCCCGGGATATAGTCTGTAGTATAGTCGCCGGTCAATATATTCTATATTCCTCCTTTTCCAGCTTCTGTACACAGTCTATAACCTTCTTCTTGTAGCCACTGGTGGGGTCCATCTTCAGTGCTTCATAGGTGGTGGTGTCACTGAGGAGGTTGGAGGTCTGATAGTCAGCTGAGTTTGGGACTACCGTACATCTGCCTTTGTCTGGAGGCTATTTTTGTAAAAATAGAACACCCCTCAGTAAATAGGGGTAGTGGACTAAGACACAACTTGTCATCCATCTACAACTCTGTTTTGAGATCTCTGCCCAAATGTGCCCACCAGGACAATAGGCGTCGGTCCATGGGTGAGGGTTCAAAGACAGGTAACGACGCTCACCGATACTGGGCTATAACGACTCAGTCGTTAGTGGACATTTTTGGCCATCAGAGGACTGAAACACCACCGATGGGGATAAATGTCTCTGGCTCAACGCCAGTCGGGCTGAGATGATAAAGCCTCTTGGATGAGAGGTGAAACGTCTTCGACCTAGAAACTTAGTCCAGTTGATTTTTTTTTCTAAGTTTTTTCAGCTTACTATGACCTGGAAGGCTGAGAATCTGCATGGACACTCCATTTCAAGTAGCACCAAGGTCGGTAAATCCAACCAGTGGTTGCTGCGTCTTCCCCCACACAACTACATACAGTCCCAAAGTAGTGAAATTAATTCCAACAGGTAGCGTAGCACCTACAATAACGTCATGGATCGTTAATCCTCTCGTTAACCAGCAACACCTCACATGCAGCAGATGCATTGGCCTCAAGCAGTCAAAACAAAGAGGTACTGTGCTCCGGGGGGATCCAGGGTGCTTCACTGACCGGGTGCTTGTAGGTTAGACCCGGTCAGGTAAAGCAGCGAGTCCCTGTACAGTCTCAGACATGTGGTAACCTTATGCCCTGTGTTTTTCTCCACATCCTCTGATCACAGTGAAGGCAGCAGGAGGTAAAACCAGGTGCAGTCGAAAATTTTCGTTTTTAAAATGGCACAGGTTGTTAGGCAAACTCACATGAACACGCAACTACCTGGAGCCTATGCCTATTCAAGGAAATGAAACTACCACATAAGACTTTATTTTGTTAGGCAAAAATGTCTCATGAGCGAGAGTTTGCTGGACTTGTATAAACCGAGTTGCTTCTGCATAGAAGTACTAGTACACCTCATTTTTGGAGCTTTAGGTCACATCTAAGATGATGATAATTCACAGTTTTAACTTTGTAGATAAGTCAGAAAACAAGGAAAAGCATGCTGTGGGCTCTTTAAAGAAAAAGCATAGTCACATGAAACATCTTTCTTTCTTTTTTTTTTTTTGACTATTCAAATATTTTTGTACAAACAAATGTGTAATTTTTCTTTTCCTTTTCTGTTCTGTGTACCCATGATTTTGAAACTATGGTTTGTGTGGATATCTCAGAAACGGCATAGAGACTTATTTGAGGCATATCATTGTTTTCCAGGATGTCTTCCCAGGAGACTTTGGTCCCACATATGACAAAGCAATCCAGACATTGATGTGGCTGTTTCTGTCCAGACTTGAAAAACTTCTTCCCACAAAGACTCTCCAACAGGTACATCTAATCTATTATTTCAGAACTAGGTTATCGCAAACAACATCTCTCTTTTTTGGTGTTTTATGCTCCTATACTAAAGACTGACATTTTGCTTTAGAGAGGAACACTTTCTTTAAGTAATATTCTTAAGTTTAGTTTGATTAGATGCGGTCTGTTTTCTTAACTTCTAACTCAGACTTTCATTGCAGTGCAACACTTAATTTCAGATTTTGTTTTTTTTGTATTACTTCAAATGTATATGAAAAAAGGGATTTCACCCTGCATTGAGGAAATGCAAGTCTGCTGGCTCAGTTTTTTAATTTTGTCTTTGTTAGATTGCGTCTTTGCTCAGCAATGCCTCATCTGTTCTGAATGAATGCATGGAGACTTTCACCCAACCTCAGGACCTCAAGACCTTGCTGGACACTCAGAAAGACCTTAGCCAAATAGAAGACATTGGTGAGGTTTTCAGAATTACAGTGTTATAAAACAGTGTTGTCAAAAATATACATTTTCTTTGATGCATATCAATTCTGAAGATTCAAAAAAGTTTCTGTACTTGTTTTCCTTAGTATCGATACACTGATGCCAGTTGCACTTTCTCGCTCTCTCTTCTCTCCTACAGCGAGTACACAATGCTGCGGAGCCCACAGCCCCGTATTCTCTTACTCACAGTACTGTGTGCTTCTTGTCACTAATCTCATTTGCCCCAATTGAACTTTATACTAACACCAGACAGCAGTATATTGCAGCTTTTTCTGTAGTGTTAGCTTATTACAGATGGCAAGTCCATAGCCTCTGCATCCGGTTTTAGGGGGTGTAAAATATGAATCCAGACGCAACTGGTTTTTTTGGAGTTCTGGGCGCTATGCCATGCTAATTTGGGTGCATATTTTTGATGATGGGCTAACTAACTGTTACACACAACTTTACCTTGAGGGTTCCACAATTTTATTTATTTATTTATTTTTTACTACCACTCTTTTCCAAACAAGTGGGCTGTCCCTGGTAGGCTAGTGGTTAAGGCGCAGGGCTTTCACCGCTGCGGCCTAGGTTCGGATCCAGGTTGCATCAGGAAGAGCATCCGGCGTAAAATACGTGCCAAATGTCAATATGCGAGTCGTCAGTGTGACGATTCGCTGTGGCGGCCCCTAAATGGGAAAAGCTGAAAGTGACTTTCTTTCACTCTTTTCCGAACAAGTGTGAGTACTTACATTTGAGTACTTGCCAATACTGAGTACTTAATGATGCAGTGTTTATACTATAAAAAAAACACAGTTACTATAAAAGTGCAATGACCTTAGAGATACTTTAATTCCACTTTCTAATAGTGATTAAATAGAATATTCTATGTAACAGGAGGCTGTGCAAATTACCTAAAAACTTGATAAGTACAGTACTGCCACCATTTTTTTTGAATAACATGTAACTGACTGAATTTCTGTAGACTGCTACACAATGTACTGTAATAACAGTGGATTTGAAATTTTTTAGGAGTGTGACCCTGTGTTATGATGTAATGATCAGAATCAGAATCTGTTTATTGGCCAGGTGTGTTGGACACACGAGGAATTTGACTCAGGTACATCGGCTCTAAATGTGCAAACAGTAGACCAGCATAAGGCTGTGTAATATAACAAAATAGCAGTATTAACATCAACAGCCAGTGCAAACAATGCAGAAAAATCTCAAAGATCTCACAACCCCTGACCAGAACGTCACAGTTTAGGAGCGCATATTATCATAGTCAGCAATTAAAAAGTTGAATGAGGCTGCCTGCTTTTATGTTAGACTGGCTGCTGTCTGTGGCTTATCCTGTCCTTTCTGGTGGAGATGAGCTGCTGGTCTCAGCCTGCATGTCCACGAGAATTCAGCCCGTTTTCATTGACAGCACTCATTTAACATCACTGTTAACTCCATAGTTAGTGTTTGTTTTCACCGAGAGAGTCAGTTTCAGTCACCGGCCACATCAGCCTGCCCAGTGTTTGATTCTTTGTTGTGTCTTGTTTCTTTTCTTTTCTTTTCTCTCTCCTCTGTCCACTCGCCCCAACTGGTCAAGGCAGAAGGCTGCCCACCAAGGGCTGGGGTCTGTCAGAGGTTTCTTCCGTTGAAGGGAGTTTTTCCTCCCCGCTGTCACCAAGTGTCTGCTCAACAGGGATTTGTTGGGTTTTTCTTCTATAATAATAATAAAAATAACAGTAAGGTCTAGACCAGGGGTGGGCAATTAATTTTTACAAGGGGCCACATGAGAAACCTTAACTTTGTTGGACGGCCAAACCAACAATAACTTGAACTTAATTCTGCTCAATATTCATTATCTTCCATTGTAAAAAGCAGTAAATTATATGTGTTGATTAGGTGCTACTGGTAATCAGAAGAATAAGCATATTCTATAAATAGTTATATAAATATATGAAATTGTGGTGTAGGTCAAACAGGAAAATACTCCTATAGAAGTAATAAACAGTAAAAACAAACATTACATCACAGTTCCATTTTATTTTCAACTTCACATAACACTGAAAAGGTGTTTTGCAGTATGGTAAAGTCATATGCGCCCCTTTTTCTCTGGGCATATTAGTGCTGCAGAGTCCAGCAAACACTCTTTAATAAACTCTCCATCAGAAAACGGCTTATTTTTTATGGCGATTATGTGGGATATGACATAACTTGTCTTGAAAGCTGCATCTCTGGGTGTGGAAAGTTTTGTAAAAAGTCTGTTGGTTATGCAGTTTCACTAGCAAAGCATCCGACTCTCTTGCGCGCTCTTCCTCCGACAAGTTCTTGTATTTCTCCTCATGTTTGGTCACGTAGTGGTGATTCAAATTGTAATCCTTGAACACAGCAACCTGTGTACCACAAACTAAGCGCACCGCTTTACTTTTGACTTCTGTAAACAAATACTTTCCAGTCGATGTCTTGTTGAAAATGCGCATTTGGCATCAAATTTTCTTTTTTTGAGGGTTAGCTGGCCAACATCACCTGTCTCTCACCCGGTAGGTCGGGGATCTTAAGTTCACCCATGAACTTAATTTCATTCATGTTCTGATTTGATGGAGCTCACGCCGGCCAGACAAGGACGCCCTAAGGGCCAGATGAGGCCCACGGGCCGTAAAATGCCCTGGTCTGGTCTAGACCTTACTTTGTAAAATGTCCTGAGATGACTTTTGTTGCCTTTTGGCTTTATACAAATATAACTGAATTGAATTGACCAGTTCACTACAATCAGCATATTGAGCACCATGTTGATTCTGTTGGAATGAACAGGACGTTTGACCACAGGGAGAGTGAAGATGTTGCATTTGTGGAAGTTTGTTGTTGTATTCTGTTTCTTCAACAAGTGTGTGATTAATTACATTTGGTTTTGTTGCACATATCAAGTGTTGACATCTGTGTAATATGTAACCGTGCGTCTGTGTGAGACGGAGAGGGAGGGGCACACACACACACACACCAAAGCTGTACTTGCATTCGGCTTTACGTTTGTTGTTGCCACTTATCTTAAAATATCTCTGAACCGCGGAAATTGTTTCTCTGCCGTCTATCGACTGGTTCAGTCAGAATGAGGTTAATATAATGCTACCATTAATTAGTATCAGTGGGACAACTTTTACGAGTAGAGTAGTAGAGGGTGGTATAAGTAATGGTATACATAAGTGAATCTGTCTGTGGGTAAGTTGAGGTCCAGGAAGGATCAGTCTGGCTACTCTGTCATGCACCTACTGTATATTAAACTATTCTGTTAAATCAGTATTTTCATTTGACACAGACTAGATCAGTATAGCTTCACCTCAACCGGCTACCACAGAAAATCTTGGTTTTACATCAATTTATGAGTGATAGGCTATTAATGTAATTATATCTATAATAGTATAACAGTATAGGGGATATATAGTATAACATTTTACTGCATTGAGTAGCCTACTTTTTTAAAATTCTTTAAGTACGTACATTTTCATGATACTTTTACTTAACATTTTGAGTGCAGGACCTGTAACAGTGTAGGCTACTTTTACAGTGTGGTAGTACTTTTACTTAAGTAAAGGATGTGAATACTTGTTCTAAAGGTACTAAGATGGGAACCAACATGCTTTAGTTGCATTCTTTTTTTTATGTTTAGAATGGTTTTTTCTTCAAGGTCAATCTAGCACTGAAATTCAGCTAATTAATTGTCACAGTCAATTGCATTAAAACACCCTCTGTTTTGCCTCCTTTGAGGGTAATTGTAGCTGATAATAGTATTTGTGTAATACTGTGAAATGGTGATATTGCCTGAGAGGGAAAAGCCCATACCGTTGCAATCCTAGTTGTGAATTCTGCCTTTGTTTCTGCATGTAATGTTGTGTGTGACTTCTGTCCATCGGGCAGTGCATTCAGTACAGTGACATATGAGAACTTGTGAGGCAGACAACCGTGCTTGCTTTTTAAAAAAAAAAACAATCAAGTATTAGTTTTTGCAATTGAATTTCATTATGTAATTGAACTGGGGGCACCTGTGGCTCAGGAGGTAGAGCGGGTCTTTTCCTAACCAGAGGATTAGCAGTTCGATTCCCGGCTTGTCCAGTCAACATGTTGAAGTGTCCTTGAGCAAGACACTGAACCCCCAGTTGCTCCCGGTGATAACACCGGTTTGGGAGTGTGAATGGCCAAGTAGTGTGAAAGCGCTTTGAGTGTGCTGTAAAGCATAGAAAAGCGCTATACAAGTATAAGACCATTTACCATTTTACCAACTTTGAATTTTCATTAACAGCCGTAGTTGTTGAATTTTCTAAGATAAGCTAATTCCTCTCAGAGCTATCAGATTCAGCTTGTAAGAAAATACTTAAGTTAGATGCTGTTGTGCTTAACACACATTGTGTGACAATCTCAGAAGCCCTTGAACATGTACTACCTCCAGAATAAAAAAAAGACAAAGTACAAAAAATAATTGGCTGTCTACTAAACAGTTATTCTGCTGTTCTCTGCTACTGGCCAAGAAAAGTCGTACCTCATTGTCATGTTATTGCCTTGTTATGCTTTTAATTCAAATGTAAAATTTTATGCCATCAAATGGGTGTCAGTTTTTCCTTGTGGTACTGAAAATTGTATTGAATAATGACATTTAAGGTATTGTATCAAAGTTAGAAATTCAGTACCAGGACAACACTGTTGCCAAATTTATTAGATATTAAACTGTACAGACACAAAACACTATTGCTCAGTAACATTACTGTACACCAATTTATCTTTCAGCAAACATGTTCCACTTTTAGTAGCAGCATTTTTGTATATCTATTAGAATAGTTGTTTTTATAGTGTCTCAATTTGTCACTTTAACATTGAATGTAATTTTTATTTTCAGATTCTTACATTGTTGAGAGTGACATCTTGTCAGCCCTGTGTCTCCCTCCTGTGGAAAGAGTTGTGATCGTCAATGAGCAAACGGAGACAGGTGTAGAGAGTGGACTTGTGTATACAGTTTGCACAGAGATGGAGGTGGAATCTGAGAACAAAGACATGTATGTGGAGGCAGCTCGTAACTTGGAGTGTGCACAAAATCAGTGGTTTGATGTTAGTAGTCAGGTGAAAGCAGAAATGGGCACTGCAGTGGTTACACATTCCATCGAAGGCACTGAGGCTAATGAGAGTGAAATGGCAGATGACCACCATGATGACCAATCAGGAACACTGATCATTGGAGAGGATGGCCAGGTGACTGTGTTGGATGGAGTGGGAAAAAAGCCAAGCAGACGTGGGAGGAAAAAGAAATGTCCAGCAGATGAAGACTTCAAAGTGCAAAGCAGAACAAGAGGCAAACAAGAAGACCCGGAATTTGATGTTTTGTGGGAAAGACCAGTACGAAAGAACCGTGGACTCAAAATGAAACGGTACCTATCTCAGTGGAGAAAATCAGGAAGGTCACAGGGCAGTAAAGCTGCTAACAGCCCTAAAAGCTTTGCCAGATCCCAAGGTTCAACCAAAAGCAGTGACTTGGATGAGAGAACATGCAAAGTGTGTGGCAAGGTGGTGACTCGTGCCAAGTTCTTAGAGCGACACATGAATCGACACTCTGAGGAACTCCCCTACTCTTGTCCTGCATGTAAAAGGTTTTATAAGAGCTTGCGTTACTTGCAGCAACACAGATGTCCAAATGCAGCAAAAGGCAGAAAAGCACTGGAACAAGAGACAGCAGCAGATAAGGGTGAACAGTCAACCAGTGTGACTCCTTGTGAGGCAACCAGTGATGAGCAGCCATCAGATAACACCACCCAGGACCCTGATTACTCTCCCTCTGCAGAGAGGAGGTCTACCAAAGAATCAGGACAGAAAACCCCAGAAGGAAACAAAATAATAGAAGGTCCATTCTACTGTCCTCATTGCAGTGTTGAGTTCAAGTGCAAACAAACTTTTAGGTTCCATTTAAGAAACATTTGTTACAATGAGCAGCAAGTGGATCCCGAGAAGCCTGAGGATGTGAAGCACTGTTTCAGGTGTAATGAGTGTGACAAGGCATTTAAATACAAATCAACATTGGATTCTCACAAACAGACTCACAACCCACTGTACTGCGAAGTATGTATGAAACTGGTGCGTGACTCAGAGGCCTTAGCAATGCACAAGGAATCCCACACACCATTTCAGTGTAATCAGTGTGAGGAGAACTTCCCTGTGTTCAAGGCCCTTCACAAACACTACATTGATGTCCATAATCCCAGTGAACCTTTTACTTGCACCCACTGTCAGACAACATTTGCCAGTTTGAAGCGTTTCATCAGACATGAGTGGAAACACACAGGTTACCAGCCATTTCAGTGCCCTCATTGCAGTAAAAGATTCAGATCATACTCTGACCTTGTGGAGCATCAGAAAAAACACACTAAGGCATATCCATTCCTTTGCTGGGAGTGTGGCAAAAAATTCAGACATGGTGTAACACTGACAAGACATGTGGAGCGTGTGCATCACTCTGGTGAACCCGTAACTGAAAAACCCACACCCACTTTCACCTGCGCTCAGTGTGGGAAGACCTTCACTTCCAGAAGATGTCTTCTGAAACATGACAATTTCCATCACAAAGGACTACGTTTCCCATGTGAGCACTGTGGGAAGGGATTTTTTGGCAAGGATGCATTGGTGAGGCATACTCTGATTCACACGGGTGAAAGGCCCTTCAAGTGCGATGACTGTGACAAATCCTTCAGATCTGCAGCAGAATTAAAGATACACAGGCGATACCATACTGGAGAAAGACCATTTAAGTGCAGCATCTGTGAAAAAGGTTTTGTCCAGTCCTGCTTTCTCACCTTGCACATGCGAACCCATACAGGGGAGAGGCCATATGTTTGTACAGTGTGTAACAAAGGCTTTTCAAGCTTGCATGGCTTAAAACGACACAGGAGGCTTGTTCATGCATAGATAATATTAATACACCCCATAGGGGTGGTAAATGTGTAAAACAACACAGGAGGCTTGTTCATGGATAGATAATATTAATACACGCCATAGGGGTGTTCTCTTTAACATTCCCATAACGAATGAGGCCAGAGGTATGCATCAGCTATAGATGAGGACTTGAGGAACTGTTAAGGATTTGACCTCTTGCTCAAGGATACTTGTATGGGTGCTGACTGAAATTGGGAATTAAAATATGGTTTTCCAGTTGAAGGACAGTTTTTTAACATGTAAACCATATTATCTCTGTGGCTGTCATAACTTGGATTGTTTGGAAATTTGTAAAAGTGTAACTTTGTATTTTTACAGAAATGTTTGCTGTAGTTCTACATAAGATTTGTATGGATAAATGATCTAAATTCTTTGGTTTTTTTTTTCTTCTTTTGTCTGAATAAACTAAACATTTGATTCCAAGTGTCATTTTAATTTAGGGGCCAACTAAGAATTTTGTGTTTAGTGTGACTATTAGTTTTGTTTATATTTTCTTTTATTTATTTATATATAGGAGGTCTGCTCTGGAAAGAAGAGGAATGAAAGTCAGTTGTGGTAAGACAGAATACATGTGTATGAACGAGAGGGAGGAAAGTGGAACAGTGAGGTTACAGGGGGCTGAGCTCAAGAAGGTGCAGGAGTTTAAGTATTTGGAGTCAACAGTCCAGTTTCATGGGGAGTGTGGGAAAGGTGAAGATGCGAGTACAGGCAGGTTGGAGTGGGTGGAGAAAGGTGTCAGGAGCGTTGTGTGACAGCTGAGTGGGAGCGCGAAACAAAAGAAAAGCGA
>NW_018127976.1:948897-953529 GCF_001952655.1 Monopterus albus | reverse complement strand
TAGAGACTGTAGCAGTGAGGAAAAGACAAGAGGCAGAGATGGAGGTAGCAGAGATGAGGATGTTGAGGTTCTCTTTAGGAGTGACCAGGATGGACAGGATTAGGAATGAGCACATCAGAGGGACAGCTCAGGTTGGCTGTTTTGGGGACAAGGTCAGAGAGGCCAGATTGAGATGGTTTGGACATGTGCAGAGGAGGGATAGTGGTTATATTGGTAGAAGGATGTTGGAGATGGAGCTACCAGCCAAGAGGTCAAGAGGAAGGCCAAAGAGGAGATATATGGATGTGCTAAAAGAGGACATGAAGTTGATTGGGGCGAGAGTAGAGGATGCCGACGATAGAGTTAGGTGGAAACTGGTGATTCGCTGTGGCGACCCCTAACAGGAACAGCCGAAAAAAGAAGAAAACTATTTTGTATTACTGTAATCATTTTTATATGGCTAAGTGGTTGTGGAACAAATCATCTGAGTTTCCATTATTTGTTATGTGGAAATTCGCTCTAATATATGAGTGCTATGGATTACAAGCACATTGCCGGAACAAATTATATTCGCAACTGCATACGATGCAAGAGTTAAATCTTCGGTCCTGAGAGCCTCTGTGCTGAAAATTGGTCATTTTGGCACTTTTTTTATAAAGCTGCTAGAACTCAGATGTTTGGTTTTGGCACATTTTCACTTTGTATACCTGTGTGTAAATAAATGGAAAGTAATGGATACAATTAAAATGGTGATATTTCTTCTGAAATGGGCCCACACCAGACACCGATCTCAAAACAGATGCCTGGCCTTCTAAAGGGAAGGTACTTGTACATCCTGTGGTACGCTTTCTTGCAGGAGTGTCCTTGGAAGGTGAAACCAACTCAGTCTTGGAGAACAGCATTCACAATTTCACAATGATATCTTGAAAAGAAGTCCTGAATTGAGACAGGTGTCCATTCAAGCCAGGGTGTCTGAAATGGTAAAATCTTTCTTGAATGTCAAAGTGTCATTTAGGCACCCTTTGATCAGTCATGACCCCTTGTGCAAGTGCTAGAGAGTCAGAACGTTCCTTTGTGAATCAAGGGGATGTGGAGGTCATAGAACTAAAATTTGGAGTTTACTCTTTTGACCCCATAGGGGGGCAAAGGGTGAGAATTTAGGAGGCTTTTGACATTTGGTATTCTTTTTGACAAACAAACATATAAATATATATGAGTCAAATTACTTGCTTGTTCAACATACTTGGCAATTTATGATTCAGATATACTTTTTTCAATAACATTATTTCTAGAATATTTTAGACAATGGTTTAAGTTAGGGTTGTTTGGGTCAGAGAGTAATCAGCTAAGTTCTTCTGAACAGTGCATTTTACTGAACAGATAAAAAAAAAACATCAAGCAAAATACAAAAAACAAAGCAATAAAACAAGAGTATTTGTAAATGCTGGCAAAGTTTTTCCTTTGACAGATGTCTTTCTGCTTGTAAACACAGTAATGAATGTCAGAAAATAAAGGGGATAAGCATGTAGACTGTAAACCTATTTAATGTTGCCAGCAAATGTAATCAAAACCAAAATACTATAATGTAGGCTGGAAGCCAGAGACGAGTTGCCTTTTTATATGCAATTGTGTGCCACATACATCACACAACCCCACAGAATCACCTTTTAATATGAACACACACAAATAATGATTTACATTATGGCCAAAGCCCATTAGTCCCACCAGAACTCTCAGTCATGGTGTCTCGGCCCTGGTCCCCCAGCCCCAGTCCTGCCTCTGTCATGATTCTGCCCCATCCACTTCCTGCAACACGCTCTTATTCTGTAACTACTTCCTGTCCCCAGCTCACCCTGACTCCCGGGAACTTCATATCATCAACCACATTGGTTTCACCTGCTACTCAATCATTCACACCTGCTCACCACAGCATATAGCAGCTCCTCACTCTGTGGGTAGCTGCCAGATTGTTCAATGCATCATCTAGGCTGTCTGGCTTCTCTTTTCTTCAGTGCCTGGTTATTCTGATACTGATGCCCTCCCTGTCCTATTGACCTGAGATACTGCCACTAGTGATGGCTGATGAGGCTTTGTTGAAGCTTTGACACAGTATTCACACAAATGGTTCATTACTCAAGGCCTCAATGACTCAGTGATCGAGAAGGACATCTAGTGGTGAAGAAATTGAAGTGCAGTCAAGACATCACTTATTGGTTCATGGAGTGTTTGGGATTTGATTCACCACACATATTCCTGTTCGACTACACTACATGGTTTTATGGTTTCAGGCTGACACAATAAAATATAAAATAAATATGGACACATGTTGAAGACCATGGTTCATATGTGGCACTTCTGAGTGTAACCTTATATACTCCTCACTTATATTTTGTGTTATGAAAACATTTAAATGGTGCTACTACATTCATGAGATGTGCTCTACAAATTCAGACAGATGTCATTTTCACATGGGACTGGTGCAAATACAGATTATAGTATAGACTTCGGCAAAGTTTGTTTTGGGGTTCATTGGTAAAGAGGTTCATGGGTATGTGGGTAAAGAGGGTCTGCTTGAAGAACAGGACAGTGGGTGTGCTTGTGTAACTGTTTACTAGTTTTATTTGGGAAATAACAGTATATCCACAGTTTTCAGACAGAAGCAGTTTCTCCTTTTACAGACTACTTCCCCAGCCTTGGAAAAAACCCATTCACATGGCACAGATGAGGCTGGGGTAAACAGGAACTGCTTGGATAATTCATAGAGGTGTGGGTAATGCAATATATCTATATATATATATATATATATCTTATCTATATCTAACGTTATTTAGGACTATCCATGTAATTATATCTAGTGTTATTTAACTATGTAACTAAACCGCAACCGAAATAACCTTGGAAATCAACTGGACTTGGATATCTAGATCAAAGACGTTTCACCTCTCATCCAAGAGGCTTCATCAGTTCTGACTGACTGGTGTTGAGTCGGAGATATTTATCCCCCTCGGTGTGGTTTCAGTCCTTAGAAGGCCAACACTGCCCATTAACGACTGAGTCGTTACAGCCCAGTATCAGTGAGGGTCGTTAAGATGAAAGACCCTGAACCCCAACAGGCCTATACAATTTAATCACTTCGTTGGGCTAGCCCCATCCTACACAGGCCACGTCAAACTGTGACGTCACCTGATATGCCAGCTTGGCAGCTGACCAGAGCAGTAGTCAAAACATGAAGAAAATAATGTGTGTGAATGTTGATTATGTGGTGTGTATCTAAAAACATACAGGACATTCAGGGACATGTCCGAACAGTAAGCCTCGGAAGATATTATGATTAAGATTAGGCTGAACATAGCAATAATAATAGCAATATTCATCCTGCCTGCAGACTCTTCAATCTAGTTGACCTTGAGGCCCACATGCAGCCTGCAGCAAGCTCATGACAATGAACTAAGCATTTAACAGCCTGAGCTAGACATCCTGTCTACCCTACACATTTCTAGACAACAAATCTCTAAATATCTACCTAACTAAGAAAATACCTAACACTAGCTATCTATTGATCTGTCTCTATCTACAGTGATTCTCCACTAAATACACAATCTGCTACAACACTACTAACTCTCAAAGCAACTAACAGCAACATCAGTAACAAACCAACCTGTTCTGCAAAGACAGATTCAAATGAACGCCACTAAATAGGGATATCCTGCCTCTGAACACACTCGATTCAAAGTGATTCATGTGACAAACCAAACCAATCAGCTGATTCACATGACATCCGACGAATCCAACTGCTTCGGATGTCACTCAAGTGATTCAAACGTCACTAGTCACGTGACAGAAACACGCCTTGGCACAGTGGTTCGAAGCACTTGCTTTATAAGCTACTGCGCATGTGTCGGAACCTCGGGTGTCATAGGGCCATCACTAACTGCCACATCCCTTTTCTTGGACTGCTCTTCTGGTAACGACACCTTGCCTGTACTACCGACTAGAGATTCTGCTTTGCCTTCCCTTCTGCCCTGCTGGAGACCCAGACTGTGGACCGAACAAAGTACTACTCTCTGCCTGACCCCTCCAGACTGTTTCTGTTCCTATCTGACTCTGTTCCTGAGGAAGACATTAAAATCTGTTCTGCTGTCCCAGCTTACTGGCTCTTTAATTGGGTTCACACCTCCACCTTCATGGGAGCTCTACACACCCCTCCCTGACAGTCTCCATAACAGAGCATGAATGGAACAAAATCTCCAGAGCTCAGTCTCTGTCCATAGGGACAGGCGTGAGCTCCACTGCTGTCCCCCTCCCTTTCAATAGGTCAAGCACATCGGAATGGCCAAATATATGACTTCACTCCAAAGATAATTCACACAGGTTTGCTCAAATATTGGTAAGTACATTTCTGTCTGCACAAAATAATGGCAGGGACATGTCCCTACTCTCCATATACAAAACTAAACCCTTTGTGCCAGCTTGCAGGGGTTTTCAACCAGTGGTTTGTGGTCCCTTGGTGGTCTGCAAAGGCATTGCAGGTGGTCCTTGACTATGCATTCAGTGATGTACTGTAGTTTCACTGTAGGAATCTTTTTTTTATTTTATTTACACATTTCCATGTACTACTTATGGTTTGTGAATAATCAAATTTATACAAATATA
>NW_018127976.1:945356-948580 GCF_001952655.1 Monopterus albus | reverse complement strand
TGGGTAAGAATTACTTTAAATTCCCAGAGATAAATGGCTGTGTGCTACACTAACAGAGATGGGCAGAGAGTAATAAAGTGCCACACCTGTCAAACTGAACTGTCAAATTATGATTTATGATGCTGATGACGTCATGCTTCCGGCCCTAAGTCCACCCAGTTTTAACACCTCACTTCCATCCAGATCAAAAGCCTGTCAACTTTTATGGTGTATAATTACATACTTCAAACAATTTCACATGTCCGTGTTAGAATTTCACATTAAAACATTTTATTATAGTTTTTGTTTTTATTTTCCTAATGCACATTCCTTTTTCTTTTTTTTTTTTCTTATTGCAACACAAAATAGACAAATATGGGCTCAAGGAAATGAGGATTCAGGAAGTGAATCTGTAAACATGGAATGTAATGGTAGTGGTGAGGGTTGGCATCCAATATACATATCTGATGGGCCTGTTGGTGAGATGCATAGAGATAAGATAATAAGAAGGAAGGTGAAGTTCAGGGTGGTCATCAAGTTGAGTCAGGATGGGGGGGTCTTTCAGTGAGTAGAACCGCCTGACAAAGTGTTCATAAAGTACTGGGTGAAGTAAAAACACGAGAGTCATGAGAAACAGTATGTAAATTATATCTTGCTTGGATAAAACACAACAGGATAAGGCTACAAAGGTTCATAAACAGGTGTTAAAAGAGTGCAGTGTGTTATTCCAATTGGGGATAAAAACATAAGACAGCGGCCAGACAGACGTGTCGCAGAGCCGAACGAAGGTGGAAGAAGGATGGACTGCAAGCTTCACTTCAAATTCTGAAGGACTGTTGGCGTAATTATCAGAGGACTGTGGAAGAAGCTAAGTGAGAGTATTTGTCCAGTATTGTTGTAGCTAATAGTCATGATTTACGTATATTATATAGAACAATCGGGACAGTGTTAAATCCCCCGCAGCCTGTCTGCCTGGAAGCATCGGTTGAACAATGTAATAAGTTCTTAGTTTAATTTAATTAGAAGATTGCTGCTACAAGGGCCCCTGTGGTAGGGTTAACCATGACATTTTAATATCTCGGCTTCAGGATTTAGTGGGCATTCGTGGTGCTGCCCTAGCATGGTTTAAGTCATATTTATCGGGTAGACCGATGTCTGTCCGGTTGGCAGATGTTGAATCTGTGACAACCCTTTTGTTATCTGGGGTCCCACAGAGCTCCATTTTGGGGCCTTTGCTTTTTTCACTGTATTTACTTCCCCTTGGCTCTATCTTTAGGAAACATGGGGTGTCTTTTCATTGTTATGCTGACGACGTCCAGATTATTATGCCACTGAGTAAGAAGGACACCTACTCTATTCAACTGCTTTTAGCATATCTTGCCGATATTAAGGGCTGGATGTTGTTAAATTGTTTAAAGTTAAATTATGCTAAAACTGAGGTTATAGTGTTTGGCCAGAATACGTCTGGTGACCCTCCTCCTGTAGACTTAGGTTTCTTGGGGCAGTATGTGCGACCGGTGGTCACTGATTTGGGTGTTAAAATAGACTCCGATTTGAAAATGGAGAGCCAGATAAATGCGGTCGTAAAGCTGGATTTTTCTATTTAAGGCAGTTACTGAAACTAAAGCCCTTTTTGTCGCGGCAGCATTTGGAGACAGTGATCATGCGTGTATTACATCACGTATGGATTACTGTAATGCACTGTACGCTGGAGTTAGTCAATCGGGTCTTGCTCCAGAGGGTCCAGAATGCCACCACTCAGTTATTGGTTGGGGGGCATAAGAGGGACCACATAACGCCAGTGCTGGCATCTCTCCATTGGCTTCCGGTGCGTTTTAGGGTTTGTTTTAAAATTCCTTTATTTGTTTATAAGTCCCTAAATGGGCTGGCACCATCCTATCTCGTGGAACTTTTGCGTCCGTATAATCCGTCGCGGTGCCTTAGATCAGCTGATCAGCTTCTTCTGGAGGCACCAAGGGCTAGGCGTAAAACTAGGGGGGATAGAACCTTCGGTGTGGTGGGTCCAAACCTGTGGAATGCTTTGCCTCTTTATATTAGGCAGGCCCCCTCATCTATTTTTAAGTCATATTTGAAGACCTACTTGTATTCATTGGCGTTTGGCCAGGAATGAGACTCTGTTTGTAGTGTTAGTGTTTGTTTTATTGTTTATAGTTTTTTATGTGATGATTTTGGATTTGTACGGTATGTTAAGCACTTTGGTCAGCTGTGCTGTGGTAAAGTGCTATATAAATAAAGTTGAGTTGAGTTGAGTTGATAAAAGGGGTGATTACTGGAGTGCTTTTTGGTGTAACTTTAGAAGAAATTAAAAACAATCTGAAGGCAGGTAAGGTCAAGGGCATTAAGAGGCTAAAAACTGTCAGAAATGGAGTTTCTGTGTTATAGTTTATCAGTCTTGATTAGGTTTGAGGAAGAAATGTTACCAACCATGTTACAGTACTTAGGTTATGGGGTTAGGCCCTATATCCCTCCACCACTAAGGTGTTTTAAGTGTCAAACATTTGGGCATGTAGCAGGAGCATGCAAAGGAAAGAATGGTGTGGGAGGTGTGCTGGAGAACATGAGTATGGTAAATGTGAAAAAGATGCTAAGTTAAATTGTTGTAATTGTGGAGGGGAGCACAGTTCAGCATATAGAGATTGTGCAGCTAGCAAAAAGGCAGCTGAAATGCAGTATATCAAACCCACACAAGTTGAGAGTCGCTAAAGAAGCTGCCATCCGCACACCAATCAGAAAAGTAAATGGAGAAAATATACAAAATGACTGTTGCAATAAAATACATAAGGACACCTTGATAGTGGACAAGAAGGACTTTGTACTCTTTGTGGTAGATGTGATTAACTGTGCTGCACAAACTGATGAACTGAAAAAATCAAAATTATAGTTAAATCTGCAGAGATGTTTCTGGGGATCAAGGGGTTGCAGTGGGAGGAAGTTAAAGACACACTTAATGCAGGCTCTAGTTCACAAGGGGATGGTAGGGGTTCATAAAGATAGTTACTATTCTTCAGTGTAATGCTAGAAGTCTTATTGCAAACGGGCAGGAATTTAAGAGGTATTTAACAAGATTACAATACAAACCACAGATATTATGCATTCAAGAAACATGACTGAAACAGCAATTGGGGTTTGTCATTCAAGAATACACAGTAGTTACAAAGGACAGTGATAAGGGAAAATTCTGATTCTGGTCCAATAGGAGCTGCTGTGGCTTCAAAATAAAAATG
>NW_018127976.1:942358-945298 GCF_001952655.1 Monopterus albus | reverse complement strand
TTGCTATATTAATAGCATTGCAATGGGTTGAGGAAAATAAAGTTAATATGGGATTAATTAGTTCTGATAATTCTTCAGCCCTCTCTAGTATTAAGTCAGGCTTATCTGAGACCAAACAAGACATATTAAATGAGATACTAGTGTCCCTGTGGAGGATGAATAGGAAAGGTGTTACAGTTAGCTTTTTGTGGTTTCCAACCCATGTAGGAGTTAACGGTAATAAGGAAGCTGCTGCTGCTGCTAAACAGTCTATAAAACTTGATAGTTACTAAGCAAGAGCTTATCCATATCTAGATTTGAAAAGAAAACCCTTATTAATACTCATATGGTCAAACATTGGCAAGAGCAGTGGGACTGTTGTGAAACTGGTAGACACTTTTATAAGATTTAAAAAAATGGTTGGGTACCAGCAGGTATGGATTGGTACTAGAAAAGAGGAAACTGTAATAACTCATTTGAGAATAGATCACTCGGGTTTAAATTATACTTTGCATAAAATAAGTAAACACCCTACAGGTCACTGTGTACATTGTAGTCAGGCTGACACAGTAGAGCACGTCCTGTTCTTATGCAATGCTTATAATGAGCAACGTGCTTGAATGTTAGCTTCAATGGAGAAAATAAATAATAAAAATCACCTTTATTTGGCCAAGTATATTACCAACTCACACCGATAGCTCTAACCATCGGGGGCAACTTGGGGATTCAGTGTCTTGCCCAAGGACACTTTCACATGTGGACATGATTCAAACTTTCAACCCTCCAGTTGGGAGACGACTGCTCTACCCACTGAACCACTAATAATATGTCAATAGAGAATGTTTGGGTAGCAGTTGTAAGAAAGTATATAAAGTTATTAGTTATTTAACAGATATAGGTGTTGTGACTAGGATTTAGTTGTCTATGCAGTTCTAAGCACCTTGTTTTTTATTCCTTTCCTTCGGCTCTATGGTTGATCCACCTTCCAGTCCAGCAGGTGGCAGTAATGCACCTTACGATGGCTTGCAACCCTCTAATAATAATAATAATGAGAAGAAGAAGTAGCAGAAGGAGGCATTTGAGGGGTAGAGAGTAGGGAGCCAGTAGAACTGCATTTAAAACGATTTATATTGGCTTAATCAGATCAGTTTTCGATTATGGTAGCATAGTTTATGAATCAACATGTAAGACCTTGTTGAACAATTGGCACTAACTTATTGGGCAAACTTAAAAGGGCACAAAGGGGGTCATCCCACTCAAAGACTACTGGAAAGTTGTCAAGAAAAAGAGAAAGGTCAGCAGAGGACTTTTGGATGGATGATAGAAGATAAGATTAGTCAGGCAGGCTTGGAGGGCAAACAGATAAGTCCTACTGTTCCATTATCTGTGATCCCAGCTTGGATGTTTGTGGAAGTAAATATAGATATGAGCTTTTTAGAAATAGAGAATGGACAGTGTGACACAACATGAAGTAATTGGATATATAGATAAAAAATAATGCAGGGTTTCTTAAAATTTATACAGATGCATCTAAGACAGTGAATGGTAAAACTGGTTCAGCATTCATTATACTGGAATTAAATGTGAACTCAAATAAATGGATCAGTGATAATCTCTCAATATACACAGGAGAATTACTAGCTATTGTACTAGCATTATAATGGGTAGAAGAACATAAACCATTGAAAGTCCTCATTGGATCAGATTCCAGCAGTTGTTTAGTGAGCATTCAAAACATCCAGTCAGACTCAAGGCAAGACATAATACTGGAATTAGCTTGTATACTAGTCAGATGTCAGAGGGTTGGAATAGATATTAGGCTAGTTTGGATACCAGCACATACTGGGGTGGAGGGAAATGAATTAGCAGATAAATTTGCAAAAGCTTTGCTTAAAAAATGAAATATTTGTGTGGAAGTAAGCTATAATAAGGCTGAGGTTAAGGGTTTGATTAAAATGAAACTGAAAGAGAAATGGCAAGAACTGTGGGATAAAGATGACAAAGGTCAATTCTATTATAAAATTCAAAGGAAAGTAGGAGAAATGAGAGGAAGTACTGGAAATAGGAAGGATGAAGATAGAGATTTGGGCATACTGGTTTAAATAGTACATTGAAGTTAATCAAGAAATACACTACAGGGGAATGTGAGATGTGTAGAGTACAAAAAAAGTGGAACATGTTTTAATGAGCTGTCCCAGGTTCAGACGGCAGAGGGAATTATTTAAAACTAGAAAATTGCATTTTCTGAAGAAAATGCATATGGATGCTGAGTGCTGAAAAATCGCCCTGAAAATGCTGAATATTTTGACACCTGAATGCTTTTGGTAGCTGAAAGTATGCTGAAGTTGGAATTTCCCAATTTATTGGAATGGGGTAAGATTTTCAGAATAAAGCTAAATATTTTAAAAGTATGATGTTTAGAAAAATTCTGAAGAGAAGCATGAATGTCCTTGAGGAGCTGAACATTTTGATAACTGAAATTATGCTGGAGTAGAATTTTCCCAGTCATTTGAATGGTTCAAGATTTTCTAAATAAAGCTAAATATTTCAAGAGTATGAAGTTTAGAAAACGTTTGAAGAGAGGCATGACTGTCCTTGAGGAGCTGAACATTTGGATAGCTGACAGTATACTGAAGTAAAATTATCCAGTTCATTTGAATGGGGCAAGATTTTCAAAATAAAGCTAAATATTTCAAAAGTATGAAGTTTAGAAAAATTCTGAAGACAAACATGAATGTCCTTGAAGAGCTGAACATTTTCCCAATCCCAGCCGGCAATCGGGCGAAGGCAGGGTACACCCTGGACAGGTCGCCAATCCATCGCAGGGCTAACACAGAGACGAACAACCACGCACACACTCCTATGGGCAATGTAGAGACACCAATCAACCTAAGCTTTGGACTGTGGGAGGAAGCCGGAGTACCCGGAGAGAACCCACGCAAGCACGGGGAGAACATGCAA
>NW_018127976.1:913416-929784 GCF_001952655.1 Monopterus albus | reverse complement strand
ATTAATCATGCCTCACAGTTGCCATTAACACTGAAAACGTGTTTTCTTCCGAGGAGTCATGGCAGAGAGAACATAGATCACTCGCTCACTCAGACATTGTTAGATAGTCTGCCCACTTCTCTCTGGTCCTCTGGTCCTACAGATGTGGGACTTCTCCATGTGGAGCCTATCATCATATGTCTACATGCTGGGGCGGTACCAGTGTACAGAGCTCAGTATCCACTGAAGCCTGACCAAATTAGTGGTATCCAAAACAGAATTAAAGGGCTTTTGCAAGCTGGAGTTTTAATTCCTACTTCTATTCCTTGGAACACACCTATAAATCCGGTGCCTAAGGCTGGGAAACCTGACTACAGGATGGTTCATGACCTTCGATCTGTAAACAAACTTGTAGTCCCTACAAGCTATGCCACTCCAAATCCTTACACCTTGCTCAATGTTATAAGCTCATCACACAAGTTTTTCACATGCATTGATCTGGCAAATGCCTTTTTCTCTGTGCTACTGCACCCTGACTCACGTGATTTGTTTGCTTTCATGTATCAGGGACAACAATTTACCTACCGGTGGCTGCCGCAGGGTTTCATTGACTCCCTCTCCATCTTTAACCACGTTTTTGCAAAACTTGAAGGATCTCTCACTTCCACCTGGGGTCACTTTGTTACAATATGTTGATGACCTTTTGTTAGCAGCTCCTGACTCAGGAACCATTATGACAGCCACTGATTCCTTGCTGTCACTGTGGTGTAATTCTAATACCATAACATGACTCTTATTGTGAAGGGCAGGCTCTTATTTTGTAGTTTGCATTCAGGAAGCTATTGTATTTTCAGTCAGGAAGTGTTACTGAGAGCGTTTGCCGTGAGCTCACGTTTGGGTTAAACAATCCTTATGAATCCTGTTTCAGTTTGCTACATGAGGCATTGGCAGTAAGTGAATTTGTTTGTAAACTTATTGATTAACATTTTAACAGATATATTGATTACTATTTTAACAGATATATTGATTACTATTTGATTTCTAAAGCACTTGCAGCAGTTATTGGAATTAGAGCAAGCGTTGTTGCTACCAAAGCAGGTGGCAATTATTAAGTGCAAGGGACATCAGAAAACAGAGAATCTGACAAACAGAGATAATAATGCGGCTGATTTGGCTGCCAAAGTAGCAGATGGATATCAGGTAGCTCAGGGAGCTATGAAAGGGATCCAAGACCTAAGGGGGACCTAAGCTCAGTACAGACAGGATCCAGACCTAAGGGGTCAGAGTTTAAGGAGCCTGGTACAGGCACTCGGGACCCAGGAGGTCCAGCTCAGGGAGCTAAACAGATGAATCAAGACCCTGCAGAAGGGGGTCATGTTTGTGAGACAGAGTTGGGCTTGCAGACTATCAGGGAAATACAGAATAAAGCTGCTCCTACTGAAAAGCAGGCGTGGCTAGGCAAAGGAGCGTCTAAGGATCAGACGGGACTGTGGAGAAACCACGAAGGTAAAATAGTAGCCCCGGCAGGACTACTTAGTTTGCTGTGTCAAGAGGCGCACAGTAGAGGACACTGTGCAAGCTCCAAGATTAATAGTCTGATCTCTCAAAATTGGTGGCATCTGCATTTGAGGGATATCACCAAGTACTCTGTTGCAACATGTGAGACATGTAATCAGTTCAACCCCAGAGCCACGCTGAAGGCGGGGCTAGGGGGATTTCCAGTTCCAGATGTTCCCTGAAAAGAGATTGTTGTTGATTTCACAAATATGGGAGCTGGCAAAAGAGTTGAAGGAAAACATTATTTACTTGTCTGTGTGGATCCGTTTTCCAAATGGGTAGAGGCTGTACCCATGAAAACAGAGACAGGTAAAGAGGTAATCAAGTGGCTCACTAGGAAAGTGATCCCCGGTTTGGGGTACCTGAGATTATCAAATCTTATAATGGAACACACTTCTCAAATGATGATCTACGTCTGGTTGAGCAGATGTTTGGGATAAAACATAAGTTTGGGGCTGTCTATCATGCAGCCTCTCAAGGGCTTGTTGAGTGTGCAAACAGAACTATAAAAGAAGGGCTCGTGAAAGTCTGCGCAGACACCAACTTAACCTGGGTTGAAGCTCTACCTATTGTATTTTTCAACCTCAGGTCCACTCCGAATGCGACGCTTAATGTAATCCCACATGAAATCTTGACAGGGAGAAAGATACCCTGTCCTCTAACTGTTATGCCTAGAGATTCAACACCTCTTCTTTTGCAGCATGCTGACATGAGTGAGTATGGCAGACGATTGAACAACGAGGTGATGAGTGTCTCTGAACAGGTTGTCGAAATCCTGCGCAGGGACCAACCTGTGGAACCAACACCAGCTGCAGTGGACAGCTGGGTCTATCGAAAAGTGCATAAACTTCACTGGTCAGAACCACGTAGGAAAGGACCCTACAGGGTAGCAGAAGCTACCACACACTGTGTTAAACTGTGGCTCACGGAGAACAAGTTTTAGGTAACTGGATGCATAAGACAAATTGTTCTCCAGCTGAAGATCCAGCTGGACGGACAGTGAATGATGATTTAAGAACCTCATCACCTGAGTTGATATACAATCCTGTAGAACTAGAGCCACAGTTAGAAGAGGACCTACACTAGTGTAATATCTATCAGAGAACAAAAAACATTGACAGGGACAGCAGACAAAATACCTAGTCTGACAAGTTTAGGCAGTTGTCCTGGTATGGTTCTCTGTGTACTGGGCCTCATTAGCCTAGTTATAGTGGTACCCATATTGTGGTGGAAAACAAGGTCCCACATACACAGTGAGAAAAGAGCTAGTGTCCTGATTCCACCCGAGTTGTTTTTTAATTTGGGTAAAACTTCCACTGTAATGGTAGACGCATGTAACATTCTTGACTGCTCTGGGTGGCCTCAGCAAGAGCAATTAAGACAGTTTGATAAATACATTTGTATACTGTCCTATGTCCAGTTTAATATGCGGTCATTATTTCGTTCTAAGTTCTGTGCTTATTGGGGGGATATAGGATGGAACACTGGACCTGCATCTTGAGGATACTGACCGACTGAGGCTCAGAAACATTTATGTGAGGGCAAGACCTTGTTAGATTGGCTATCTATAGTCAAGGGAACAGCCCCTGATAATTGTAAGTTAAATCAATGTAATCCTTTGTACATAACACTTCAAGACCCCTGTTTGACAGATAACGGCCACATGTTTGTACTCGGGGCTTATGTTTCAGGTGCCGATCCTTTAGGGGAATTCACAATAATTGTGCGAACCAATTCGAGCTATAACCATAGTCTGTATGATTTATACACTCGTGATGGCTCTAAAAAAGATGACACACTACACTCCTACTTCATCTGATCTGCAGAAAAAATTAGTGATAGAAACAGGATTTGTGCAAAAAATTATTGGCTTGAATGGGTTCAAAATGCAGCACGTCAAGTGTTAACACCTCTTGTGTTGTATGTGCAGGATCTTGTCCTGCTTTGCTTACAGTGCCTTCTCTCTTATCTGATGCTAATTATACACACTGCATATGACTGAGAACCCTAGTACACCAGCCTACAGAGATTTGGAAATTTATGACCCATTGGCACCTAGAGATGCAGTACCTCCAATCTTTACTGCAGTCAAAAATAATTATACTTCTGTAACCAAAATTAATGCAACAGGAACTAATCTAGGTACCATTTCCTCAGATTGGTACACCATTACATTAAATCTCACCACATGGGCCAATGCAACACGCTTGACTTTTGCCAGATCTGATGTGTATTGGTATTGTGGTGGACATAGACTGCTTAATACTCTCCCTCCTGACTGGTTTGGTACTTGTACAATGATATCACTTATAGCACCAGTTACCCTGGGAAATGCTTCTGTATTAGATATACTGTCAGGATCTAGTCATCCCCTTAAGGAACACTGTTCAAAACAGCAGGACATATTTGATCCAGCTAAATTCTCACCCACTTACGTATATTGATAATAGGTGTCCCATGTGGTGTTCCTGATGAATATAAATTAGTTGATCAGGTGGCTGTAGGTTTTGAGTCTGCCCTCTTCTGGTGGGTAACCATAAATAAAAATGTAGATCAAATAAATTATGTCCATTTTAATGTTAAGCGTCTCACTAATCTTACCAGAGATTTAGTTGTTGGATTTCAGTAGCAACTGGCAGCCACTTCTCTTATGTCATATCAAAACAGATTGGCTTTAGACTTCATTTTGGCCAAAAAAGGGGGTGTTTGTACTATGATTGGACAACAGTGTTGTACTTACAGTACAGTACAGTAAAACTAAATTTATGGTATTTGGGAATCGTAGACTAGATAACGAACTTCGATTGAAAATTGGGGGAACTAATATAGAACAAGTATATGAAATCAAATTTCTAGGTGTCATAGTGGATGACAAATTTTCCTGGAAATCTCATATCAGACATATTCAGCATAAAATAGCAAAAAATATATCGATATTGGCAAGGGTTAGATATATTTTGGACGGGAGAGCACTACGGAGTCTGTATTCTTCATTGCACTTACCATACTTAGAGTATGGCGTTGAAAACTGGGGAAACACATACAAAAGCTCACTTCAACCATTGTATATATTACAAAAAAGAGCGATAAGAATTGTGCATAAGATGGGATATAGGGATCACACCAATGCAGCTTTCATACAGTCTAAATTGTTAAAATATTTGGATATAGTGGGATATAAGACTGCTGTGTTTATGTAAAAAGCCAGGAAAAATGTATTACCTGGTGGAATTCATTCATTCATAATTTAAGGGGTCAGTTAAATTTTAAAATTCATGCTATATGTACAACCAAAAAAAGATTCTGTATTTCCATAAGTGGTGTAAAACTATGGAATAATTTAAATGTGGACATAAAAAATAGTACTAGAATTGATGAGTTTAAACATAAGTACAAAGGGATGTGTCAATCAAGATACATGCAAGAACAGGTTTAATGACTAATCAGATGGAACATTGTGGGTGTGGGGTAAGAATGTTAGCACTCTGTAATAATTCTTTAGTATATTACTTGTGTGGTGTAGAAGATAATTATCTATGAATGTAATTATGTAGAATGTTAACACTCTGTAATAATTCTGTAGTATATTATTGGTGTGGTGTAGAGGATAATTTTTTATGTAGAGATATTGCTTAGGACTTAAAAGTTGTAAGATGATGTCATGGGGTAGGACTAGATAAGTCTAATTTCTTCCTACTCCGTTCAAGCATGTACTAGGTATAAGTAAATTGATATTTCTTGACTGCTCTGGGTGGCCTCAGCAAGAGCAATTAAGACAGTTTGATAAATACATTTGTATACTGTCCTATGTCCAGTTTAATATGCGGTCATTATTTCGTTCTAAGTTCTGTGCTTATTGGGGGGATATAGGATGGAACACTGGACCTGCATCTTGAGGATACTGACCGACTGAGGCTCAGAAACATTTATGTGAGGGCAAGACCTTGTTAGATTGGCTATCTATAGTCAAGGGAACAGCCCCTGATAATTGTAAGTTAAATCAATGTAATCCTTTGTACATAACACTTCAAGACCCCTGTTTGACAGATAACGGCCACATGTTTGTACTCGGGGCTTATGTTTCAGGTGCCGATCCTTTAGGGGAATTCACAATAATTGTGCGAACCAATTCGAGCTATAACCATAGTCTGTATGATTTATACACTCGTGATGGCTCTAAAAAAGATGACACACTACACTCCTACTTCATCTGATCTGCAGAAAAAATTAGTGATAGAAACAGGATTTGTGCAAAAAATTATTGGCTTGAATGGGTTCAAAATGCAGCACGTCAAGTGTTAACACCTCTTGTGTTGTATGTGCAGGATCTTGTCCTGCTTTGCTTACAGTGCCTTCTCTCTTATCTGATGCTAATTATACACACTGCATATGACTGAGAACCCTAGTACACCAGCCTACAGAGATTTGGAAATTTATGACCCATTGGCACCTAGAGATGCAGTACCTCCAATCTTTACTGCAGTCAAAAATAATTATACTTCTGTAACCAAAATTAATGCAACAGGAACTAATCTAGGTACCATTTCCTCAGATTGGTACACCATTACATTAAATCTCACCACATGGGCCAATGCAACACGCTTGACTTTTGCCAGATCTGATGTGTATTGGTATTGTGGTGGACATAGACTGCTTAATACTCTCCCTCCTGACTGGTTTGGTACTTGTACAATGATATCACTTATAGCACCAGTTACCCTGGGAAATGCTTCTGTATTAGATATACTGTCAGGATCTAGTCATCCCCTTAAGGAACACTGTTCAAAACAGCAGGACATATTTGATCCAGCTAAATTCTCACCCACTTACGTATATTGATAATAGGTGTCCCATGTGGTGTTCCTGATGAATATAAATTAGTTGATCAGGTGGCTGTAGGTTTTGAGTCTGCCCTCTTCTGGTGGGTAACCATAAATAAAAATGTAGATCAAATAAATTATGTCCATTTTAATGTTCAGCGTCTTACTAATCTTACCAGAGATTTAGCTGTTGGGTTTCAGGAGCAACTGGCAGCCACTTCTCTTATGTTGTATCAGAACAGATTGGCATTAGACTTCATTCTGGCTGGAAAAGGGGGTGTTTGTACTTACATTCCTAATAACACTGCTCCTGATGGCTCCAATGCTAGGGCCCTGACAGAGTTAAAAATTTTATCAGAAGAGATGGTTGAACATTCAAGAATTCAAAATTACATAGATGATTGGTTTGAAAAATTTTTTGGCAAGTGGAAAAATTTATTGTTTTTTTTTGCTTACATCTTTTGTAGCAGCAGTTACTTTGCTGACCCTGTGTGGATGCGGCTGCATCCCCTGCATTAGGCATCTTTGTCTAAAGTGTATCACCACTGCCATTGATAATAGATACCCATTGACTCCTGCCTATGAGATGGTTCAATACCAATCTCTATGGGAAACCATGCCCATGATCTCACTCACTGAGCCCGGTGAGTCTGAGATTGAAGAAAACCCCTTGGATGGGGAAGAAGACCGTGACCTCCCTACATATTATTGCTAAGGGTTAACACATACCCACATATATTCTTGCATACACATATGTGGTGTGGACTCATAGGTGTGTGATTGATTTTGATTATTGAGTAGAATTTTGTGTTAAATGTGTGATACTGGAAGATGATCTTTAGTCTCCAGCATAATGGATTCCTCCTGCAAATGTTATGATTAACCAATGATTGTTTGCTACATGTTGTTTAGACATTTCCACGTTTTTGTCTGAAATATGTGATAATTGCAATGAATACTCAGCTTTCACATAGAAGCTTACATATTGGACCACAGCAACGAAGACCAGCTTACATGCTATTATTTTATGTTATTATTTCAGATTTTTGCCCTAGGTACTCAGCTCTGGGCTTTCCCTGGAGGGGGTGGAAAGGGGGGCCTCTCCCCTCCTTGGATGCCTAATCTGGGGACAACAGGGACATTTAATTTAGGTTGACATGATAAAAATCGTGTCAAAAGGGGGAATTTGTTAGAAATTAGTAAATCTGTCAGATAATTATTAGACATTAATGTGTTGAATCAAATGTTTTAGTAATGCAATTTAGTAAGAATTAAAGTCTGCTCTAGTCTGCTCTGTTTCAAGGTTGACAGATAGAATGTTGATTCTGAAAAGTGTACCTTGACACCAATTGTTTTCTTGTATTAATCCTGTGTTAGACTATTATGTCTGAATGTTTTAGTTATGCACCACATGACAAAACACACACATTGAAATTTTTCATTTTGTTATGGATAGTGCTCGAAACATGTGGAGCATAAGATAAGAGATGGAGCCGTCGGACTGACTCCATCTCAGGATGTTTTGTAATATTTTTGTGTAAGGGGTTAGCCCAAAATTTATAAATGTATTCGGTGTGGCCAGAACCCCTCCCTCTTTGTAATTTTTACTTTTGGTTTAAAATAAATCAGCATTAAATGAAGAAAGACGGACTCCTTCGTCATTCAGATCTGTCCAATAAAAGAACTGGGGTATAACAACTAATATATCACTAGAGGGTCTTTTGGGCAGCAAGTGTAAGACAACATATAGAGTTGTTATTAGTTATTTATCAGATATGGGTATTTTGGATAGACTGTAGTAGTTTATGCAGTTCTAAGAATTTTTTTTTAAGTATTCCTACAGCGCTATTAGCGTTCCACACTCCAGCCCAGCAGGTGGCGGTAATGCACCTTAAGTTGGCTTGCAAACCACCAATAAACACCAGAAGAAGAAGAAGGAGGAGGCGGCTGGCTACAACGTAATGTTGCTCCAAACAGTGGTTTTCTTTCTTCCTGGTTAGCAAACTCCTGAGATGGTTAACTCACCAGACAGCAGCAGTTAAATTAAGCTTGTTAGCGTTATCTGGCATTTGGTTCTTCAGTCAAAATAATGAATTTATTACCGTCTAATCCCCACGGGAATGGGCTCCTTTATGCTGGATTTAACCAGGATCACGGTAAGAAGAGTCACTTATTTTTTTCCTCCAAATGCTAATTGTCAGCGTCGTGGATGCTAAGCTAAGGTTGCTAAGCCGATGCCTTTCCAGAAAATAAATTTACCATAACGTTATCTGACAGTAACAACTTTACACTTCTATACTTGACCTTAATGACAACACTATTGCGCCACTGTTACCCCAGCATCATTTAAAGAGCGTATATAGGTATCTACTGGTGTAACTTGGGTGAACGAGTGTTAAGATAACAGAAGACAGATAACAGCTGAATTTCCATTCATGTGCCTTGCTTACCACAACAGCTAAATAGCTAAAGCTAGCATTAGGAAGCTCGGTAACAGCTACCAACGCCAGGTTTGGGCCAATTTTACGTTAACCACTACCGAGATAAACCAGTCTTTTATTAGGTTGTCAGGCTTCAGAAGTAAAAATATTTTGTTAATAAGTAACGTTAGTGTTACATAGTAAAACGCCGCCCTCTTCAATGTCCTCAACTCCACACCCACACTTTTACCCAAGCCGTAAAGTTATTGTTATATTTTATCAGAAAAACAAGGGTATTGCTCTAAGTGTTCCGCGCGGGTCGCCGCCAAAACACGTGTAGAAATTCCCAGGGGGCGCTGTACAACATGGCGTAGCTACAATGCTAATGATGCTAGCAGTAGATAGCAAATTTTACGTGTTGGAGGTTTAGGCCTTTTATTTATTTTTTTTTTACGTTCTTGTTAACGGCACTTGTATGCTGATATTTTCCTATATGGGTTGTCTTTATCTCGACATGAGGATCATATTGTACAGTTTGGGAAAATTCAGAGCATTGGTTACATATTGTAACTGGGATTTTATGAGTATAGGCACAGCCAGGGTGAAACAGTGGTTGGCTATGTGCACAGAGGTCAGCATAACGAGTCAAAATTTGGACTCTTGGCGCATCCTTGCTCAGTTCTGTGCACAGTGCACTACATTCAAAATAACGGCGTTTTTCTGCTGTAGTGTGAATACACCATAACTCATCCATCCATCCTTTATCTATACCACTTATCCTGAAGAGGGTCGCAGGGTGCTGGAGCCAGTCCCAGCTAACATTGGGTGAGAGACCCGGTACATCCTGGACAGGTCACCAGTCTGTCACAGGGCTGACACTTGGACAACCACACACTCACTCCTGTTGGCAATTTAGTGTCAGCAATCAACCTAAACTGCATATTTTTATACTGTGGGAGGATGCCGGAGTACCCAGAGAGAACCCACGCAGGTACAGGGAGAACATGCAAACTGCACACAGAAAGGCACCGGGTCGGTCAGAGTTTAAAATCAGAACTTTCTTGCTGTGAGGCGACAGTGCTGATCACTGTGCTACCATGCCGCACTACTCCATAACTCAGTGACATAGTGCTGCTATCTAGCTGTGTCAGAAGTAGGGGCATCTCTCCCTCTAACACGATTTGATATGTAGCTTGATACATATTAGATTAGATACAAAAATGATACAGTAAAATTTGTAACAAGACATTTCAGTGTGATTTCGATTCAACAGATGTAATTTTAATTTAGCTTTTATTTTAAAGAATATACAATATACAGTGGTGGAAAGATGAAGCCTTGTTGAAGTAAGTTTCCACCCATTTGAAGCAAAAATAGTTCGTGACAAAGTTTCAAGTACCCATGAAACAACCTAGTGGTGAAAAGAATGTACCACAGGAGTTTGTTGAAATAGGCTGAAGCAGTGCAACCCACCCTCGTGTTTGTTATAGGGAATGGGTTAAATGATTGAGAACATTTCTTCAAAATATGAAGGGAATCCCATGTCATTTATAATATTATTACCTCTCTCTGTAAAATGGGATTTATTGACTAAAACGTATTCACACTGCGTGTTTTGTGTAGCAAACACAGTTCCCATTAAACCTCCTTAACACACTTGGTGTGCCAAGCATCACTGCCGTCCTTGACTATCACTGAGAGTGTCAGTGATGCATAGTAGAAATGGAATCCTGTGCAGGGATACTGCTGTTAGCGTTAGAAAGTGTACAGCAGAGCCAGAACTAAGGAGTCAGCTGTTTGTTTGCTTTTACATTGAGCTGACCAGGGGCCCGTTTCAAGAAGGAGGTTTAACAAACTCAGAGTTCAAACCTGAACTCTGAGTTGACTTACACAGAGTTGGAAAACTTGGAGTTTTCGGTTTCAGAACAGCTGAAAAGAGTTGGTTTAATCAACTCTGAGTAGTTTGACTCAGAGTTAGGCGCGTGCCACGCGACTATAAAAAGCCCTGAACAATGGAGTGAAGACACTATGAGTCACCATGGCAACAGGACCAAGCAAAAATAGGTCTGGGTTTTTTACCCGACAGAAATGGATGTGCTACTACAAGCATATAGTGACTACGAGCCCACATTTCGTAAAAAAAAAAGCAACACGGTTGCAGCGGTGAAAAAGAAAGTCAATGCGTATGTTTACATTTTAATCATACAGTGTTCAGTGTAAGTAATTACTAAATAATGTTAGTATTGTTATTATTTGTCACTTGTAAAGTAAGGAATGGTTCTTAATTCTTCAATAATTGAATGAGTAACTTCAGTAATTGCATAAAATACCGATTTTTGTACGAATTAAAAGTGCAGTTTTATGTCTACCCTTTCTTAAAATTCCTATTGTGGTTGATATGGGATTTGTAAAGTAATGATTAATAAATAATCCAATACGTTTTATGGAGAGTAATTATTACATTAATCAAAATACTTTTTTAAAAATTGACCCAACACTGATGTAATAATATAAGAATTGAATTTTAATTTTCATAGAGGTGCATGGATGGGAATATGTGTCCCATCAATGCATCCAACCACATTAGGAAATCCTGAAGGGGATTCTAATTATTAGTTTATTTCCAGAGGTCACAGCAAGATGTTATTAACTGATCATCATTTTTCAGATTAGCCTTACTGAAACGAATTCAATACCACTAACCTGCAATCCTGTGAAACTCCTCTTTAATGACTCTGAGGGGTTTGTGCCCAGGAAACACAACAAAAATTCACAGAAAGCGCTTGAGGGTGAGGCACACTTTCCGAACTATTCTACATACTGTGGCCTTACTAATGGGCTCTGCATCCCCGATGCAAACTGCCATTTGCAACAAATCGTAACGCAACACAAAGCAGCTGCTCGGATGTAAGAGCACGGCCACGATGGGTGATGTGTCTGATGTATGGGTGGATAAGATTATTGATATATGTTATGGACTCTCTAGACAAACGGTACCGCTCAAATAAAAATACATGGGGATATGACAAAAAATCAACTCGTGCCCTCAATATCCTCTCCCGACGTAAATGCAATTCCCTGAAAATTAATACAGCGTCCTCATCTACAGGATCCTCTATGAATGGACACGCCATTTTGGTCTCTGCGTGACGGAAACGTGTGCAATCTATGAATGCACTGAAGGATTAAATGAGGTATTAAACACCTTTCACTTTAAAAAAGGGCGGAGACCCGGAGGAAACTGAGTTTCCCGAACAAAACCTGCTCCCAACCAGGTTAGGTTCACAGAGTAAGTTGCCATAGTAACTGACTCCGAGTTTAGATTACCTCTCTTTTTGAAACGGGTTTAACTTACCCCGCTTTCACGGGTTTAAGTTACCTCCGTTTCTGGAACTGAAAACTCAGAGTTTTCCTCATTTCGGGGTTAACAAACTCAGAGTTTCAACAAAACCTCCTTCTTGAAACGGGCCCCAGGTTCTCTACCTCAGTCACACAAGCTATAGTCATTGCCAACAATATTGGCACCCCTGGTTTTCTGTCAGATAACATACCACTGTTCCGAGAAAGTTGTTGCAATCACAAATCCTTTGGTAATCTCATGTTTATTTTATTTTGTTTGCATAGGAATAATGTTTGAATTCTCACTGATCCCAATATGACCCCAGAAACACACACACACTTAACTGGCCTACATAAGAGTGTGTGTGCCCGCATGTGCAAGTGAAGATACAGGCAGGATCAGTTTGACTGTGAGGTCGCGCTTCTACAGTACACTTGACAAATATTTTGATAATTGTTTAGAGAAATATCTAATCACATTTTTTCCCCACAGTTAACTCATAATAACACTTTTTAAATTTATTTTAAACAGTGGTGGAAAGTAACTAATTTTACTCAAGTACAATTTTGAGGTATCTGTACTTTAGTATTTTCATTTTGTTACTTTGACTTCATTTTAAAGGCAAATATTCTTTTTACTTTGCTACATTTATAACTTCAGTTACTAGTTACTTTTCATAACCAGAATAATACAAAAAGTACAGTATATGATCTTATTGATCTATGATAGAGTCACAATCAGCCCAACAGTAATTCAAATTAATTGTATACAAGCTAGTTGTATACAATTGTATGCAACTGACATTGTGTTCAAAAAAAGATGAAAGGGGGAGCTGTGCACAGACGGTCATGGTTGTCCGGAACCGAGGCAGCCACAAACGCCTCCCCATAAATAGTAGCACAAAAACTAAAGACACTTTAAACAGTGAGTGAAAAGAAATGTAATAAAAATATAATGGGAACACTAAGATAATGTATGCTACATCGGAGTTGTATGTGCAGTAGTCAGCAATGGGTGTGCAATTATGCATGTGCAACTGAGCATGTAAACAGTACAGGTGGAATTACATAAAGTAATTCCTGATTGTAAACTGCTGTCAGCTGTTTGGAGTCTGATGGCAGTTGGTTTGAGTTTGTCAGTCTAGAAGTCCTGCATTTCAAACTTCTAAACCTCTGGTCTGAGGGTAGAGGTGTGAACAGTTCATGCTGGGGGTGGGTGGGGTCTTTGAGGATGAGGTAGCTTTCCTGCGAGCTCTGCGGTGGTAGAAGCTCTGCAGTGAGGGCAGTGGAGTCCTGGTTATCTTCTCCCCAGTCTTGACCACTCTCTGCAGGCACTTGCGGTCCATAGCAGTAGTGCTGCCATACCAAACGGTGATGGAGCTGGTCAAAATGCTCTTGACAATGCAGCTGTAGAAGTTGCTGAGGATCCTAGGCAACATGCCAAACCTCCTCAGCGTCCTCAGGAAGTACAGCTGCTGTTGGGCCTTCTTGAGCAGTTGTGTGGTGTTGTGTCCAAGTGAGGTCCTCACTGATGTGGATGCCAAGGTATTTAAAGCTGCTCACCCTCTCCACTTCAAGGTCGCGGATGAACAGTGGCTGATGAGATCTCCTCTCCTTCATCTTGTCTGTGTTGAGGGTGAGGTTATTGTCCCTGCACCATGACACCAGACCGACCACCTCCCTCCTGTAGGCTGCTTTGTCCCCGCCAGTGATGTGACCTATCACTGCGGTGTCATCTGCAAACTTTAGGATGATGTTGTCTTTCTGGATGGGACTGAGGACACATCCCTGTGCTGTGCCAACATTTGTAGTGATGCTGGCTGAAGTCCTGCTGCCAATCCTGACAGACTGGGGCTTGCCAGTCACAAAGCGTGGTGTGCAGACCTAGTGTGGACAGTTTGTGGGGGGTAACCGTGTTGAAAGTCGAGCTGTAATCAATAAAGAGTATCCTGATGTAGGAGTCTCTTTTTTCCAGGTGAGAAAGGGAATAATGAAGTGCAGCAGCAATAGCGTTTGAGGTGGCCCTGTTGGGCTGCTAGGCATACTGCAGGGGACCAAGGGTGTCTGGTATCCTGCTCTGAATGTGGACCAGCCCTACTCTCTCAAAAGTAATAAGTACAGTGCCTTGCGAAAGTATTCGGCCCCCTTGAACTCTGCGACCTGTTGCCACATTTCAGGCTTCAAACATAAAGATATAAAACTGTAATTTTTTGTGAAGAATCAACAACAAGTGGGACACAATCATGAAGTGGAACGAAATTTATTGGATATTTCAAACGTTTTTAACAAATAAAAAACTGAAAAATTGGGCGTGCAAAATTATTCAGCCCCCTTAAGTTAATACTTTGTAGCGCCACCTTTTGCTGCGATTACAGCTGTAAGTCACTTGGGGTATGTCTCTATCAGTTTTGCACATCAAGAGACTGAAATTTTTGCCCATTCCGCCTTGCAAAACAGCTCGAGCTCAGTGAGGTTGGATAGAGAGCGTTTGTGAACAGCAGTTTTCAGTTCTTCCCACAGATTCTCGATTGGATTCAGGTCTGGACTTTGACTTGGCCATTCTAACACCTGGATATGTTTATTTGTGAACCATTCCATTGTAGATTTTGCTTTATGTCTTGGATCATTGTCTTGTTGGAAGACAAATCTCCGTCCCAGTCTCAGGTCTGTTGCAGACTCCATCAGGTTTCCTTCCAAAATGGTCCTGTATTTGGCTCCATCCATCTTCCCATCAATTTTAACCATCTTCCCTGCCCCTGCTGAAGAAAAGCAGGCCCAAACCATGATGCTGCCACCACCATGTTTGACAGTGGGGATGGTGTGTTCAAGGTGATGAGCTGTGTTGCTTTTACGCCAAACATAACGTTTTGCATTGTTGCCAAAAAGTTCGATTTTGGTTTCATCTGACCAGAGCACCTTCTTCCACATGTTTGGTGCGTCTCCCAGGTGGCTTGTGGCAAACTTTAAACGACACTTTTTATGGATATCTTTAAGAAATGGCTTTCTTCTTGCCACTCTTCCATAAAGGCCAGATTTGTGCAGTATACGACTGATTGTTGTCCTATGGACAGAGTCTCCCACCTCAGCTGTAGATCTCTGCAGTTCATCCAGAGTGATCATGGGCCTCTTGGCTGCATCTCTGATCAGTCTTCTCCTTGTATGAGCTGAAAGTTTAGAGGGACGGCCAGGTCTTGGTAGATTTGCAGTGGTCTGATACTCCTTCCATTTCAATATTATCGCTTGCACAGTGCTCCTTGGGATGTTTAAAGCTTGGGAAATCTTTTTGTATCCAAATCCGGCTTTAAACTTCTCCACAACAGTATCTCGGACCTGCCTGGTGTGTTCCTTGTTCTTCATGATGCTCTCTGCGCTTTAAACGGACCTCTGAGACTATCACAGTGCAGGTGCATTTATACGGAGACTTGATTACACACAGGTGGATTCTATTTATCATCATTAGTCATTTAGGTCAACATTGGATCATTCAGAGATCCTCACTGAACTTCTGGAGAGAGTTTGCTGCACTGAAAGTAAAGGGGCTGAATAATTTTGCACGCCCAATTATTCAGTTTTTTATTTGTTAAAAAAGTTTGAAATATCCAATAAATTTCATTCCACTTCATGATTGTGTCCCACTTGTTGTTGATTCTTCACAAAAAATTACAGTTTTATATCTTTATGTTTGAAGCCTGAAATGTGGCAAAAGGTCGCAAAGTTCAAGGGGGCCGAATACTTTCGCAAGGCACTGTATAAAGCACTTGAACACAGCCGAGGCCAACAAAGTGCTTAACATAAGATACAATTCAAAACATCTAAAAACGTGACAACTACAATATTAAAATACCAATAAAATAACATAAAAGAACCAACATAGCAAAATAACAAAATACTATCAACCAAAACTCAGCCCAAACAGAGTCTCATAGCATATCAAACGCCAAAGCATACAAGTGAGTCTTCAAGTAAGTTTTAAAAATAGCCAACGAGGCGGCCTGCCTGATGTAAAGGGGCAGCGCATTCCATAGCTTAGGAGCCACAATGGAAAACGCTCTGTCCCCTCTGAGTTTACGCCTGGCCCACGGTACCTCAAGCAAGAGCTGGTCAGCTGATCTGAGGCACCGAGAGGGACTATAAGGAAATAAAAGCTCAGCAAGATACAATGGAGCAAGACCATTCAAAGACTTAAAAACAAATAAAAGAATCTTAAAATGAATCCTGAAAGACACTGGAAGCCAATGAAGGGATGCCAAAAT
>NW_018127976.1:909462-911658 GCF_001952655.1 Monopterus albus | reverse complement strand
CTTAGTCTGACCCGTCACCCAGGACCTGTTTGCCTTGGGAGACCCTACCAGGGACATATAGCCCTCGACAACATAGCTCCTGGGATCACTCAGGTACTCAAACCCCTCCACCACAATAAGGTGGCGGTTCAAGGAGAGGAATGACCATTATATTTTGATATAATTGAACCAAGTGGTGATATTAAGAAAAGAGCAACGGGGCCAGAATTGAGCCTTGGGGGATGCCTGAGGTAAGAGGGGCTATGGTTGAGGAAGAATCGTCAATAATGACAGAAAAGGTTCTGTTGGACAGGAAAGAAGTAAACCAGTTTATAACCATGCCTCTAAGGCCAACGAGGTGTTCCAATTGGGAGAGCGAAACTGCATGGTCGACGGTGTCAAAGCCTGCCAATAGATCTAGAAGAACTAGAATAACGGGGCGTTTGGCATAAAGGGCCATAGTAATATCGCTATGGACCTTCAGTAATGCAGACTCAGTGCTGTGACGGGGCCTAAAACCTGATTGAAACTTATTAACAACATCCAGACGATCTAGATGAGACTGCAACTGGGTGAGGACGAGTCTTTCTATAACCTTAGGTAAAAACGGCAAAAGGGAAATTAGCCGAAAATTGGACAGAAGGGAGGGGTCAAGGTTAGGCTTCTTGAGAAGTGGTCTCACTACAGCATGCTTAAGGGCAGAGGGGACCGTGCCCAACCTAAGACAGCAGTTAGGAAATGAGTTGAGAGGGCCCCACGGTGTCAATGACCTCCTTAATTATACTGGCTGGGACAGGGTCCAGGGGTGAGGAGGCTGACTTTAGCTGTGACACACATTTTTTGAGTTGAGGCAGAGAAATAGGAGTAAAGGTTTCCAGAGTAACCAGTGCCTGAGGTATAAGATGGTAAATGGACTGTATTTTATATAGCGCTTTCTCACAGTGTGTTGCACTGGCCAGAGCGCGTTACAGAAGATCATACACCATTCACACACAACATTCACACACCGATGATGACAGGCTGCCACGCACCGGCGCTAGTCAAACCACCGGGAGCAATTTGGTGTTCAGTGTCTTGCTCAGGGACACTTAGGCATGCGGGGAGACCGGGAGTTGAACCACCAACTTGCTGGTCAGGAGACGACTGCCCTACCTCATGAGCCACAGCCACCACCCAGGAGGTGGAAGCTTGGGAATACTTTGTTTAATAGCCCAGACTTTGTCACTGAAATAGCTTTGGAACTCATTACAGGTCAGCCCCGACCCCTCGGTGGCCAAAGCAACAACAGGGTTAATAACCGCATTAATAGTATTAAAAAGAACTCTGGGATGCTGACTGTTATTCTGAAATAATATTAGATAAATACTGGATTTTAGCATCATTTACAGCTTTCTGATATGAGACCAGGCTGTCCCTTAGAATGTCCAAGGAGACGTGCCGGCCGTCCTTCTTCCATTTCCACTCCACCTGTCTGCAGCATCTCCGCAGGGCATCGGTGGTTTCATTCAACCATGGGCCAGGAAGGATGTCGGGGCCCGTAGGGGAGTTCAGGGCTTCTGAAAAGTAGAAATCGGAGGCTACAAAAGCAGCAGCAAAGTCCGGAGCTGTTGAAGGAGTAATAATCCAGCGGTGTTGGCATGGGGCCATGGGTCAGGGTGCACTTGACGGCGCCAGGACTTCGAATGGGATGAAGAAATGGCCAGGTTTGATAGATCCCCAATGGACACAGAGAGACCTCGTGAGATGACGATGTCCAGTGTGCCCCCACGTTGATGAGTGGTGCCAAGTACTGGCTGGGTGAGATCAAAGAAGTCCAACAATGAGTTAAAATCATTTGTCAGCTGGTCAGAAGAATAGGGACAGAGCATCTCCTTGGTAGATACTGAACTTGAAGTTTGACTTGTGCAATTGACTTGAAGTTGGCCTCTAGGGTTGTTTTACACATTTCCATTGAGTTCTTGATGAAGGCTCTTACAGTCCTCTTGATGTTGTACAGTTCCAAGCATCCCAGGATCCATGTGTGAGGCATTGATTTATAGGCTTTCTTGTAGTCAATCCAGGCAGTGCAGAGGTTGGTATGCCTGGTCTTGCAGTCTTGAGTGACTATCAACCAGTAGCTGGTGCTTTGCTCCTCTGGTGTTACTACCAATTCCTTTCTGGGTGCTGCTCATGTATTGAGCCATGTGCCTGCTCATCTTAGCTGCTATGATGCCTGAC
>NW_018127976.1:908000-909306 GCF_001952655.1 Monopterus albus | reverse complement strand
CCAGGTGCTCATGGAGTGAAGTTAGCTTCTTTAACCAGTAGGCATGGATGATGTCAGGGCCTGGTGCTGTCCAGCTCTTCATACTCTCTTGAATGTCTGCCATTGTGATGATTATTGGGTCTTGTGCAGGGAGTTGCTGTGGTCTGCTCTTAGGTCCACCAGCCACTGGGCGTTGTTGTTGTTGTGATGCCTCGTTCTCCCATGTGCTCTTCCACAACTGTTCAGTCTCCAGCCTTGGTGGGTCTGCTCTCATGTTATTACCCTGCCACTGAGAGTACACCTTGGATGGCTCAGTGGAGAACATTCGGTTTATTCTCCTGGCTTCAACTTCTCTGGTGTACCTCTTCAGTCGTGTGGCCAGGGCTGTGAGCCTTTGCTTGGCAGTCTCTAAGGCCTCAGGTATGGACAGTGAGTTGCATTTTTTAGGTACCACTTTCTTCATCACGCCTTTCTTATGGCCTTTGTTGAACTCATAGCGTTTCACGGTTGCTGTGGTGTATACGAGCTTATTGGTCTCAGTATTGGTCTTAGTGCTGCATTCACATCATCTAGTAGACTTTCTGAAGGCACTTCACTTAGTCTTGGTAACTGGCCATGGGAGTTCCAGGTGTCCATCTTGCTCATGATCTTCAGTGTCAGGTCAGTAGAATCAAGCTCATCTGGGCCTGTTAACCAATCTTCAATTGTGGGGGTGATGATGATAATGATATGTCCCCCCGGCTCCCCCTTGCTGGATGGAGCATTTGTGTTGTACCTCGTCAATCTCTAGTTGTGATAGCAGGTGCTTCTTGCGGATGTTAGAGCACTGAGCTACTAGTTGCTTCGATGTTAGTGTAGATGTTGGGTTTCGAAGTATCCATAGGTCCCACATTCTCTGTATGTAACCCCTCTCGCTGGGGTTACTTGTATAGTAGCATTCCGGTAGTTCCCTGTTCTCCTCTCCATGAATGTCTTGTTCCAGTAGCCCACTTCTCATCAGGTTGCCCTGGTTCACCAACGGTTGACGCGGACCTTGTTGACCCGGGCAACGTCCGAGCCAACTCTCATTGCGACGTCCGAGCCAACCTCATTGAGGTAGGCAGATGGCATTAAGGGCCTTGCCTAAGGACCCAGGCGGGATATTGACCATGCCCTGACCGGGTTCAAACCACTGACCTTCCATACCAAAGTCAGTCATATCAAAGTTACCCACTGAGCTATCCCGTCATGATGTCAAAGTCCGTTCTCCTTTGATTAGTTCACTTCCTTACAGTTTTACTCGGTCACCTCCTCAACACCATCTGCTTTCTTCCACCCTCACAGGCTT
>NW_018127976.1:901502-907981 GCF_001952655.1 Monopterus albus | reverse complement strand
CACACACACACACACACACACACACACACACACACACACACACACACACACACACATATATATATATAGTTCTTTTTGTTTACTCGTTTTGTTCTTTTTTTGGGGAAATTCCTGAATGACCCCCATTTTTGGGCGATCACCATCAAGGCCTGTAGTGAACCTGATTATAAGAAAACATACATAGTGAGAAGCTTGAAACTGAACTCAGAATATAACATAGCTGTACGACAAACATTTGTACTGTGATTAAACTACTTGTATACACATTAAGTATTGCGTATTAAACATACAATAATCTAACTCAATTACAAATGACAATACAAGCTCAGACCAAAAATCTTATGCTCATGGATACATATGAGATGAAAATACTGATAATTAAGTAATGAATGTATGAATGACAAGATACTAAACTGCTATGCATGAATTGTGTGTACTATGAATGCATGAAAATATGTCAAAGTCCATTCTCCTTTGATCAGTTCACTTCCTTGCAGTTTCACTCTGTCACCTCCTCGACACCATCTGCTTTCTTCCATCCTCACAGGCTGCAATGTCTCTCTCTCTCTCTCTCTCTCTCTACTGCTCTAAGCATGACTGACCTCAGCACCTCTGACTTGCACTTCCTCCTCATGAGGGTCAAATAGATGAGAACACAGCTGGGTCATAACCAGCTTCATCAGGGGGAGCATCAGCTTCACCCTAACTCCCTCTTCATCCAAGAAATCCCTTGGATCACATCTTCTCTTTAAATCAGGATCCGCTCTGAGCCATCTCTGTCCTTGTGATCTTTCACACCATGTACGGGCCTCCTTTGTAATGGGTCTCACCTCCTCCTGGGCACCTTCATGTCTCTCTCACCCTGGACTCTCCATCCTTCTGGGCCTCTCTTTCCTGCAAAGAGAAAACACAAACAACACAGGCCACACAGGAGCAAATACTCATGCACATAATAGTCACTAGACTAACATAAAATCTCACTTCCTTTATCAGGATGTCAAAACTGGTATTAACATTACAAAATAGCCTTCTATAGACTACACTTAAACCCACACCTGTCTCTTAAGCCATAGGCATGGTCTTGTCAAGACACACACACCAAAAATAGCAGCAGCAGCATCTAGCGGCTGAATCAAATTACTTTACTCTACCAGGAAGTGTACTATTTATCATCACATCACTGTGACTTTTTTGGGAGATTTTAACATCCATTCATGCAACCCAGGGAGATTCAACACACACTGAGCAGAAAAACACACAAAAACTAAACTATCCATTTTCAATAAGAAGTAAAGTGTGTTCTAAGCAGAAGAATGTACTAGCATCTACATGATATTACTAGATCTAAATAAAATAACATCTAATTTAATTTAGTTCTGACAACTAACCAAAAATGCAAACGACACTAAAGTTGGATTAAGAGGGAGCACAAAAACTAAATCAATTCAAATGTAATGAAAATATCATGTAACCATTATCCTCAAATGATCAGCATACAAGATCCTGAAAGCATGAAAGAACACAAACATAAATGCTAACTGAGCTAGCGAGAAGCCACATTTCAGTTATTTCAGGTATATTGTTTCTTTTTTTCTTTTATTCTTTTAAATAATTGCACATAGTCTGGGAGAGTGAAGGCCAGCATGCACTGCAACAATGATTAATTCATATTCAACTCTGTATTCTTTTACCATGGTCAATCCAGGAGCCCCAGCTACTGCCTTTAACTGTAAGAGGACACCACTTGTGTCCTTCCTCTGATCAAATTTTTCCATATACTTCATCTGTTCCTTGCAGTACAGTAATTTATGCAGTGAAACTTTGTCCCTATTCAGCTAACATTGTTAAGATCCATTAAGCAAACAGACAAAGAGAGTCATGAAGTCCCAATTTTGTAGTCCAGTACACACACACACACACACACACACACACAACGTCCTCAGTGTACGGGAGGACATTACATGAGATCTTACCTGCCAATTTCCTCATGTAATGCAGAATTTTATTGAACACGAGAACAGCGGCACTCTGAAAGGTCAATCATCTTAAACCACTTTACCTCAGTTGGAACATTCAGCAACAGTGCATGTAAATTTGGAACTTCAGTTTAAAACTCTACACCCTCAAATGAAGATCTATGAGATTTAACACACTGCTTAGATAATGTACAGAATGTACCACTTGATACTTACTTTTGTCTACTTTCATTACAGGCAAGATTGAAGTATTATCACAAAACTTTTTTCCTATATAATCATTAGACCTATATGTTTTAGCCCATAGTCTATATTCACCACAAAACATGTAAAACACTTTTTCCTCTTTTTTTTCTCCTTGTCATTACAGCTACCTATTTCTCTATCATGATAAGAGAAAATTATATTTGAACCTTCAGTTTCTTAAACCAAATGTGACTGTACTTTAAACTGAGTTTCAGAATATTGAAGAGTGCAATGAATTTGACAACCAGAGTGATGCCTCTGACAGCTCAACATTAATAAAGTTCATTCACATTCTAACAAAATGTATAAAGGTGTTATCCACATCCAGACCAATTCACCATTACCTCTGCTCCCTTCTCTTTCTTTGTCCTTTGCTCCACAGTCATTTGGCTTTGTGCAGCCAGAAGCACAATGTCACATTCCAGACATCAGCACTTGCAGCTCAGCAGTCTGTTCCTTTTTTTTTTTTTTTTCCTTGCTCTGGAACAGCAGGGAAATGAAGTTTGAAAAAGTCAGCATGGCTCACACTGTCTTTATTGTTGTCCCAGTGATGAATACTTAAGAGGGGGACCCCACCCCTTGTTTATAGGTCCCCATGCCCTAGGGCTGCCCTGTTGACCCTGGGCCAGTCTAACCATGAGACCACTCGGTACATCTGTCTCTCACATGCGCCCACTTCCCTCAGTGGACGCACCTTACTCTGTGGCCTGCAGGAAACCTTCTTGTCCTCTGAGGCATTCCAGCCTAACCCCCTGGCTGTGCGTATATCAGCTGGGGGTGATAACAGCAGGCACTGAAGATGGAGGAGGTCCAGCTGGCTTGACAGGAGTCACAAGCACTGACACCTTTTTCTTCCCCCTCTTTTCCAGCTTGGCTTCTGGGGATGGGCACCAGCTTAGTATCAGATGGAGCAGAGCACATCCCCTTCTACCACCTCACTGCACTCCATGGTCTATCTTTATCTCTTCTTCCTGTACAAACTTCACAATCAGATTATGAATCTCACTTAAACGTCTGGGATTTTTTTACCAGAAACCTTTAATGCTTTTAAATATATGTCAAGCAAATCAAATATTTCACCTTCCAGCTGCTCAAACCTGGCAGCCTCCACCAGTTCATCAGCTGGGTCTCTACCATACTGGGCTATTTTTACACTCATCATTTCAGCATGACTACTAAATAGTTGTAAGACAGCAAGTTCTCATTCACATTTGCAAACACGCTTTGCAGATTTATCTTTAACCTTATCACGCTTTTCATCTCAGTACACAAATGCTCCGTCTTAGGGCCATAATGCTGACAAGTGTCGTGTTCTGTTGTTCCACTTTTGAGATCTATAAATTTCCTCTGCCAGCAATGGATTTTTATTCCCAATCACTATGACTGGAGATGTGTTTATCATTTCAGATGCCATGACTCCTTATGTGGTTATGTCTCTCACAATGCACTTGTGTTTGACTGTGATCAACCATATTGGAGGAATGCATAAATGTAAAACATGCAACTGACAACAAAGCTATTTTTTTAAAATACCGTTTCAAACTCACTGTTACAGCTCAAATTAGATTAGATTAATTTCACTGTCATTACACATGTACCAGTACAAGGCACTGAAAATGCAGTTCAACAACAGTTTAAAGCTACTACTTTAGACTTTACAAATGTAGAAAACTGTTTAAATTTACATCCTATCCTACTGTCTTAAAGCTCAACTCCCTCCCTTTGTTTATGTGCATGTTTACGTCACAGACACACAAAACTGCTCAGGGGGAGGGCAAGAGGTGGAGCATGCAGCTCTGAACAACTGAGCCACTTCCAGTTTGTCTCTGACCAGCCAAAGTGGCACTTCTCACTTCCCCCCTTTAAAAACAATGGATAGCAGACGCAGCACTAAGCATGCGAGTGCGACGAGCTACTCTTTCTTCATGAATCGACCACAGCAACAACAAAAAAGAACCCCTACCATTTTAATCCTAGGTTGTAACTCCAATTGCAATAGCCAAATTTATGTACTACTTATAATAAAAAACGTTATTCATACAAACAAGTCAATACCCACATGACCCCTCACTCTCCAGACCATAACAGCAAAAACACAAAACTATAAACTACTAAACACTACACTACACAAACTTCAAAGATTAGAAACCTTACAAACATCAGGCTGTAATAACTATAAAACAGCACAGGAATGCTGCAGCACAGTATATAGTCTGAAAATTCATTAAATTAACAAGAACAGCAAGAAATTGCAATACACACAATTCTCAGTCATCCTTCTGTCCCCAACTCCAGACACACAACACCAAGTAAATATACGTGCACATATTGAAACACACATCGAAGTCTGGGCTTATTTATGTACACAAAGCACTTTGAAGTGGGATTTCTTTCTTATTTGGCCAGCCCGCCGTGTGACCCGTGCCCATCCCAGGGCAGGCCAGGCTAAGTACCAATAATCAGGTCAGACCAACGCCCAGCGTCATACACCCCGCAGTTGGGTTAAGTTATTTGTCTCTAATTAGTGGAGTACTTAATCACTTTTACAGCCAAATCCTAAACTGCTGGGGCACAGAAGTCTGCCTACTCTATAGAAACATCTACTCCCAATTTCACCAGCCTGCTGCAAAATTTACCAATAATCAATCCTACATTAATAGCATGTACTCGAGTTATATAAACCAAATCCTAAACTGTAGAACCCACAAATAGGACAGACCTCTGCTACACAGCCTCACCAATAAATTTAATCAAATACAGGTGCCTCTTATAACTCATACTTTCATGCTATTCAGTCCGTTGTCTGACAACTTATGCTTTGTCTTGGTCAATCCCAATAGGCTGTTTCATAATCACATAAACATCAGTCATGTAAAAACAACATCAATGTATCCTGTAAACATTTAAAACAGGTTATTTACATCAGTGTAAGTAATGGTGTTAGGGATCGCAGTGTTCTTCCACCACCTGTCAGAATAAAGCAAGTTATTCGGTTCCCCTTTACACAAATTCTTGAAGGACAGCCAAGATAGGAGATTAAATTTAAAATAAAATTCTCCTACCTGCTGGAATGACGCCAAGGTTTTTGTAATAGTTCGAGCCTGATGTAAACAATCAATTCAGACAAATCATCCCAGTTTAAATAATCGTTTAATATTACAATTCTGAGCAGGGTAGTAGTTTTATAGGTAATCTGGTAGTTAGGGAACAGAGAATAGAATCACTCCTCCTGCAATGGAATAGATAAAGTATTAAATAAGAAGATTGTCACAGAGTCGGTCATTGTTGGTCACAAGGTAAAGTCAGAGTCCAGATTCCCCCCGACCGGGTCCAAATGCAAACTCACGACTACAGCACCATCACTCCTTCTCTCCCTCTAACCTACAGCTGTCCTAACTTTTATCTTCTTGCAGTTACACAGACTTCTATTGCTTGAGCTAGAGTCACAGTCCCATGCCAGCTCTACACCCCTTCTTCTGAGCATTGTCTGAGATGTCCAGTACATGAACTTCTAGGTCACGTTGACCTAGTGCACATTTCCTTTTTCTAAACATGAACAGAGCACATGAACTGTTCACATAAGGCTGAAGCTATGTCCATTTCCTATTTAAGGAGGAATTCTCTGGATGTTTACCCATAAATTAAACGAGGACACAAGCCAAGATATTCTTGCTTGAGCAAGAGAAGAGAGACAGATCAAGCTTACATAAACGCTTAGCTCACCCTTGCATAACTATTACAAATAATATCTATATATGAACTACACGATTCTATTACATATTACCTCTGGACTAGTACCTTGTTTGTTTTTAACCACAACAACACAAAAATAGGGTAATAGTACAGTGCCTTGCGAAAGTATTCGGCCCCCTTGAACTTTGCGACCTTTTGCCACATTTCAGGCTTCAAACATAAAGATATAAAACTGTAATTTTTTGTGAAGAATCAACAACAAGTGGGACACAATCATGAAGTGGAACGAAATTTATTGGATATTTCAAACGTTTTTAACAAATAAAAAACTGAAAAATTGGCCGTGCAAAATTATTCAGCCCCCTTAAGTTAATACTTTGTAGCGCCACCTTTTGCTGCGATTACAGCTGTAAGTCACTTGGGGTATGTCTCTATCAGTTTTGCACATCGAGAGACTGAAATTTTTGCCCATGCCTCCTTGCAAAACAGCTCGAGCTCAGTGAGGTTGGATGGAGAGCATTTGTGAACAGCAGTTTTCAGTTCTTTCCACAAATTCTCGATTGG
>NW_018127976.1:895297-900749 GCF_001952655.1 Monopterus albus | reverse complement strand
TCAACATTGGATCATTCAGAGATCCTCACTGAACTTCTGGAGAGAGTTTGCTGCACTGAAAGTAAAGGGGCTGAATAATTTTGCACGCCCAATTTTTCAGTTTTTTATTTGTTAAAAAAGTTTGAAATATCCAATAAATTTCATTCCACTTCATGATTGTGTCCCACTTGTTGTTGATTCTTCACAAAAAATTACAGTTTTATATCTTTGTTTGAAGCCTGAAATGTGGCAAAAGGTCGCAAAGTTCAAGGGGGCCGAATACTTTCGCAAGGCACTGTATTTTCCCAGTGAACTTCAAACATTGCACTTAGTAATTCACATGGGTGGAGTTGGATATATCATTACACTTGGTGAGGTAGTGAGGAGTTATAACATACTAAAACGGTTTATATTCATGCCTGTTTCCATTGCTTGGTAGAGACTGTCCTGCTATTATTCAGGTCCCCCAAGAGAACCCTGTTGATGAGATGCTCTTACAAACATACCTTGTGGAACATTTCTGTATTATTGCGCATGTCTAGTAAGGGGTTATTGCACATATATTCTCACATTTCTCACATTTTCATATTTGCCATCAGTCTTACTGCAGCAGGGAAAAAGCTGTTGTAAAGTCTAGTTCTGTGTGTGATGATACTGTCCACCGTGCTGTGCCTCAGGATGTAGGTGCAGTTTTTGTGTTTGAGCAGGGAGTGAGCTGGGTGGCGTGGCTCTCTGAGTATGTTTTCTGCCCTTTTATGACAGTGCGGTGTGTACAGTGTGTCCATAGCAGGCAGTTCAGTCCTAGTTATCCTCTCTGCAGTCTTTATGACCCTTTGAAGAGCCTTCCTCTCTGCCTGTGTGGTGTTACCATGCCAGACTGTGATGCCAGTAGTGAGGATGCTCTCTACCAGTCCTCTGTAAGCCTGGGTGAGAGGGCGACGGTTCAGCCCAATTTTTTCTGAGCTGCCTGATGAAGTATAGCCACTGCTGGGCTTTCTTCACTGTGGCAGCTGTGTTCAGCTCAGGTCAGATGTTACCTGCAGGCCTAGGAAATTGTGGCTGTCAGCCTTCTCCACCTCAGTCCCTTTGATGGTCAGAGGCAGCACAGGGGAGGGGTTCTTCCTGAAGTCTACTATTATTTCTTTTCTTATTTATGTTGCGGATGAGGTCATTCTCCTCACCATAAACAAGAATGTCATTCACCAAGCTTCTGTAACCCGACTCATCTCCCCCCCTTGATAAGGCCCAGAATGGTGGTGGCATCAGCATATTTAATGATGGTGTTGTCATGGTTGGAGACTCGGTCGTTATAACAGGGTGAAGAGATTGGGGCTGAGACAGCAGCCTTGCAGTGAGCCTGTGCTGATTGTGAGCTCAGCAGACACCCTCCCTGCCATTCTAACTACCTGTGGTCTTTCAGTTGGGAAGTCCAGAATCCAGTTGCAGGTGGGAGTTAGTACACTTGAGGTCTGTCATCAGCCTGCCCGGGTGAATGGTGTTGAATGCAGAAAGTCCAGAATCCAGAAAGAGCATCCTAGCATACATACTGCTGTTGTCCAGGTGTTTCAGGGTAAGGAATAATGCATGGAGGATTTCATCCCAATTCCAGCATCCTGAGACTGTACACTAAGCGGAAGCAAGGAGGCCGAGGGTTAGTGAGCATCAGAGCCACTATCCAGGATGAAACAACAAAGATCCATGAATACATCAGGAAGATAGCCCAGAGTGATAATGTGCTTAGTGAATACCTCAGGCAACAGAAACCAGAGGAGCAAGGGAAGGAAGAGCAGGAACCCGCATGGAAGGACAAACCTCTGCACGGTATGCACCACCATCAAATAGAAGAAGTGGCTGATATCAAAAAATCCTACCAATGGCTTGACTGAAAGACAGCACAGAGGTACTAATCCTAGCAGCACAAGAATGGGCTCTAGGTACAAGATCAATAGAGGCTGGGGTCTACCATACCAGACAGGACCCCAGGTGCAGGCTGTGCAAAGATGCCCCTGAGACAATCCAGCACATAACAGCGGGGTGCAAGATGATAGCAGGCAGGGCATACATGGAACCGCATAACCAAGTGGCTGGCATAGTGTACAGAAACATCTCTTGCCAAGTACAGGCTAGAAGTCCCAAAGTCAAAATGGGATACACCTCCAAAGGTGGTTGAGATTGACCAAGCTAAGATCCTGTGGGATCTCCAGATACAAACTGACAAACTGGTAATGGCCAACCAACTGGGCATAGTAGTGGTGGACAAAAAAGAAGGCGGTAGTGATAGATGTAGCAATCCCAAGCTATAGCAACATCAGGAAGAAGGAACACGAGAAGCTCGAGAAATACCAAGGGCTGAAAGAAGAGCTAAAAAAGATGTGGAAGGTGAAGGCACAAGTGGTCTCTTGTGGTAATAGGAACATTGGGGGCTGTGACCCCCAAACTGGGAGAGTGGCTCCAACAGATCCCAGGAACAACATCTGAGATCTCTGTCCAGAAGAGTGCAGCCCTAGAAACGGCTGTAAGGAAGGAGACCGCCCCGAAGTGGTGCGAGTGGGGAATTTATTTATATATATGCGCGCGCGTGCGCGTGTACAGGGCATATTTACAGGTATTACGCACTATACACTGAGGGTTATTGGCCAGTCATACTGTCATGGGTTAAGTGTTTATCAGAGTGACGGCCTGGGAGAAGAAACTGTACTTGGGCCTGGTAGTCTTGGTGCACAGTAACCTGTAGCGTTGTCCAGAGGGGGAAGAGTTCAAACCGATAGTGTCCTGGGTTTGAGGGGTCTGCAAAAATCTTCTCCACCCTTTTTTTGAACTGTGAGGTGTACAGCTCCTCCATGGAGGGCAAGCTGACACAGACAATCTTTTCTGCAGTCCTGATTGTCCACTGGAGTTTGTTCCTGTCCTGTTTGGTTTCTGAGCCAAACCAGACATTGATTGGATGCACAGAAAACAGACTCGATGATTCCTTTAGAACTGTATCAGCAGCTCCTGGGGTAGGTTGTATTGGATCAAGTCATTTATGTCAGTGGCAGTACCTGCTTTGTGAACTAAAAACCAATACATAATGGACTAGTAGTGTAATCTAGTAAACACACCAAACAAAGCATGCTACCACGTAGGTGCACACGTGGAGCTACGCTGCAAAGAGACTGTTAAGGGAGATTCATGGTTTTCACATACTCTTGTGCATGCATATGTGGACATGGATGACTGTCTTGCATGCCAATTCATACTTACTAAAGAGGGTCTGACTTCTGTCTGCCTACGCTGACATTCTCCAAGCACGCACATCTGATGTTCTTTCTAGGCATTAAAAGGAAACGACATGTGTCTCTATCAAGGATATGGGCCATCTCCTTCCATGAGTTCTGTGCCATCATTTCGTATCTTTATAATCTGTTAACAAGTGATTATAGACATGTGAGTAGCAGCAGCTCTCCTAGCACAACCTCTCTTCAAAACACGCATCCATTTTGGTTTTGGGGCTTTCTCTATGCGGATGCGAGCTTGTGCCCAGCACGCACACTTCCACAGAGTCCACAAGGACCATCGCAGACCTGAGAAGACGATGAAAATTGCATCACTCGACCTTGGCAAACGTGAAAAGCATGAATTGGCCTTTAGACAGATCAAGCGAGTAAACCTGTGGAGGAACAAATGCAGAAAATTCTGAAGTGATGAAAATACAGAATATACCGAGGAGCGTGTCCCAAACTAAAGTCTAAACTAATCCACTCTACAATTATCTCAAACACAATACCATAACCACTGCTGCTGCAAGTGACAAAAACTAGCTTGCTGATGAGAGAGAGGCTGCTGAACTGAATGAGTTGTGGGGGTGCTGCTCAAAGACAGGGTTTAACGAGTTTTATTATGTTATGTGTTGACTCACAGCACTTGGTTCATAGAAAGCAAAACTTAAAAGCAGCTTCAAATTAAACAGCAGAATTCAAAACTGAACTCAAGCCACTGATGTGACAGCAGTGCCCGCTGTGCTTCCAGCATACTGCCCTCTTTGCCTTTTTCTGCTGCTGTAGTGTAGGAAAAAGCTTTGCTTGGGTATACAATCTAATAACCAGATGTGTTCAGTACAAAACATCTCCACATTTGCAATGTAGTTGCATAGGCTGTATAGGAACATTATATAACAGGAGTGGCCAACCCGCGGCTCCCGAGCCGCATGCGGCTCTTTGCCTGGTTTCATGCGGCTCTTACGTTCATATTGAAGTTTGTGTTTGTGTTTTTTTTTTTTTTTTATGTGCGTGTTCACTTCGCTTGACTTCAATACGGTATTTTCGTCAAATGCGCATGTGCGTGAGATGAAAATACCGGAAAGTTTCCCAGGGGCAAGATCATTTAAGTAAACAATTTGTGTCAAGTTCGCTCTCAAAATGGCAGGGAAAAAATGCACAGCAAAACGAAAATATGAAGATGAACACAGGACGTTTTTAACAGAGTGGGAGAATTTATATTTTTTTGTTGAACGTAACGGTAAGCCATTCTGCCTTATATGTCAGGCGTCATTAGCGCATTTCAAAGCTTCAAATCTTCAGCGCCACTTCAGCTCACTCCATGCTAACATCAACCAGGAATTTTCAAAAGGGACTGAACTTTGCAAGCACAAGTTGGTCACTTTGAAAAGTCAGGCAGAAAAGCAGATACAGGTTTTCCAAAAATTTACGAAGTGCTCAGAGACCGTAACGCTTGCATCGTATCAACTGGCTTGGAACATTGCACGGGCTAAAAAGCCATACAATGAAGGGGGGTTCGTTAAAAAATGCCTCAGTGACGTTGAAATCTTGTCTCCTGAAAACAACAAACTAAAACGCATGGTATCAGATGTCCAACTGTCCCGCCACACTGTTGAACACAGAATATCGGACATTAACACGGCTATTGAATCACAGTTGCACTCTGACCTTCAAGCATGTGAGTATTTTAGTGTCGCATTGGATGAGAGTTGTGACATACAAGACAAGCCTCAGTTGGCAATATTTGCACGGTCTGTGTCAAACGATTGTGTGATCAAAGAAGAACTCCTTGATATTGAGCCATTAAAAGACAGAACTCGTGGCATAGATGTGAAAGAAACGATGGCTGCATTTGCGAAAACAAATCTGCCCATACCGAAACTAACTGCAATAGCCACGGATGGAGCGCCAGCCATGATCAGATCTGGGAACGGGCTTTGGAAATCGTCAACTACATCCGCACACATGCGCTTAACCACAGGCAATTGAAGAAGCTCATCACTGAACTGGACCAAGGGCTTCCAGGTGACCTGCCGCTGCACTGCACTGTGAGGTGGCTGTCAAAAGGCCAGGTACTCCCTCGCTTCTTTGAGCTTTCGGATACCGTGAAACTGTTAATGGAAGAGAAGGACAAGGACTATCCCTTGCTCTCGGACCTCAAGTGGATTATGGATCTGGCCTTTTTGGTCGACATGCTGTGTCACTTGGACAGACTG
>NW_018127976.1:886152-894654 GCF_001952655.1 Monopterus albus | reverse complement strand
TTAGTACTGTAGGAGTCCATTTCTGTCATTATCATGTTGGTGTGTGACATTTACAATAAATTGTGTGTGTGTGTGTGTGTGTGTGAGAGGAAGGGATGGGTGATGTTCATGTGTGCCCATGTGTATGATGTGGCTCTTTGCGGTAACACAGTAAAAAATGTGGCTCTTGGTCTCTGACTGGTTGGCCACCCCTGTTATATAATATCTTTTTTGGCCAAGATTGGCCCTGAAATGCAGAAAAGGTCAGAGTTACTATTTGGAAGAGCATTAAAAGAGCAACAAAGCCTGAGAGTGACCATCTCTATAAAAATAGTGTAGAGTTGACAACCTTGATTTAACAATGGAAAAAAATTGTAGATATAAAGCAATAACTGCCAGTGGCATGATGTCTCAAAAGGCGTATAAGGGCTGAGCATGTAAACATAAAGTAGCAGTTATTACTGTGACAGACACGGACACTGATTAATTTGTCGGCAGCCACTGCCAACAAAGTGCCTCAGCTCGGTTCCGGCTATATTCACCCAGCAGCAGTTCTCGATATTAATGGGAGAATCAAATTGTCTGTCGCCCTCTGTAGTAAACTATAACAAACACTGCTCCGCCTGGTGGATGTATACAACACTGGGTGGCTTGCACACACTGTGCTTACAGGGGCATTAACGGTGTGGCGCTGTGATCACTGTGTCATGACAGAGGATATACAGTAAGACCAGGGGCCGTGCGCGGAAGAAGTACTCAGATCCTGTGTAAAAATACTCTGTTACAGTCCTGAATTCAAAATGTTAAGTAAAAGTACAAAAGTATTAGCATCAAAACATACTTAAAGTACTAAAAGTACACATTATACAGAATGGCACATTTCACATTTCTCTCATAAAATTGTATTATAGCTATGGATGCATTATTGTGTGCATCACATTTAATGTTGCAGCTTGGAAAGAGGGACCTATCTTATGTGTTTAATTTGAATTACTGCTCAGTAGCTTGTGAATTTTCACTACAAATTTATAGGGTCTTAGAACTTTTTTTTTAATTAGCCTGGTTATGAAAGTAACTAGTATCTTAGGTTAAAATAAATGTAGTGGAGTAAAAGTTACAATAGTTGCCTCTAAAATGTAGTGAGGTGTGACTAACTATAAAGTAATAGAAAATGAAAATGGTAAAGTACAGATACCTCAAAACTATACCGAAGTACAGTACTTCAGTAAATGTACTTAGTTACTTTCCGCCACTGCTCCTCAGTTTCTTCTTGGTATGTGCGTTGGTGGTCATTGCTGTATAGATTCAGGGTGTCGGGAAGATTCTTTAGTCTTTAATTTTGTTTACGACTTGATATGAAACCAACTGTTCAGTAAATTTATATTTGTCTGTCTGCAGGATGCTTTGCCTGTGGAATGGAAAATGGATTTCGTGTGTACAATACAGATCCTCTCAAGGAGAAGGAGAAGCAAGGTAACAAGCTTTATAGATATTGTGATTTATATGTAGACCAGAACATTTGACATTAGTGCTAGTAGGTTATTTACGCACATGCTGTACATGTTCAGTGTTAACACTGGTAATTGTAAACAGCCATTGATGCTTAAGGCAATATTTGTTTCAAACTGAGACAAATGACTGATTGTAACTTATTGAATTTGTGAGTGGTAGCGCTATATACAGTAACAAATTATGAAAGGAATAGAAGTGCTGTAGCAGACTTTGCTATTAATTAAAAAATGCAAAAGCTGTTACATGATGTAATTCAGAGCTTGCTTACTGTAGATCAGGGGTGTCAAACTCAATTGCACATGGGGCCAAAACTCAAAGCACACTTTAGGTCGCAGGCCGAACAGGATACATATTTATTGAACAGACGAACTAAATGTTTTTTGAACATAAATATGAATCGAAACAGACAGGATACAATATTATTTTAAAATAAATCAACTTGAACTTATAATCAGCAACCGAATTTCTGCTAAGGCTTACATTTGCAGACACCTGCTTTTTGTCTGGACACAAGATGTCGCACACTTTCATCATGCAGCTCTTCAGAAACTCTCCCTCGGTAAATGGCCGGGCTGATTTGGCTATCTCCTCTGCTGCAGTAAAACTTGCTTTCACAGCAGCTTCACTATATGATTTCGCTTTGGTGAAAACGTCTGCTGTGATGTCAGATTCCTCTTCAACTCCTCTACCTTCTGTAGCTTCTGCTCTGCATTCATGTTTTTTCAGCTTGTCCTGATGTTTTGTCTCATAGTGCCGTCTTAGGTTATATTCCTTAATTACAGCAACTTTAGCTCCACAAATAAGACACAAAGGTTTACCGGCAATGTCAGTAAACATATACTCGGCCTCCCACCTGTTTTGAAAGGTTCTGTTTTCAGAATCAACTTTTCTCTTGGCTATTGTTAGGGGCTAGCTTTGATTTGAAATTAGGATTGTATACATCAACAGGCGCTTGATTGATCTGACGTAATTGACGTGGGAATGATCGCAGGTAGCCTATCGTTCGGTAAGGCAGCTGTTGCGCTGCATTATTGGATTTGTAGTTTGTGTGTTATCGCCGCTTCATATTGCCGGGCCATTAAAAAAAAAAAAAAAGATATATAAAATGATCTCGCGGGCCCAGATGTAATGGTACGCTAGGCCGGATGCATCCTCTTTTTGTTTTGTTTTTTTTGTTTGTTTGTTTTTTATTCCTACTCCTCGTTTTTAAGTTAACTCCCCCAAAACGGAGATGATAGTGGTTGAAATCTTAACTTGTGAATTGGGACAACCCTTCACGACCTCTGCATGATTGGTAGTTAATGACAATGGTTAGCCTAAGTAAACGGTAATGTTAACTTAACCGTTTTCATTATCTACGAGTTGTCGGAAATGCTGAATAACATAATGCCCTCTTCAGTAGTGTTTTCTCTTGTGTGATCTATGAGCATCAGTTTGTGATTTTCAATAGCAAATAAGAAAAATGCCAGGATAGATATGTTTTTGACACCAGAAAATGTTGGTTGATTTGTTTGAGGAGCTTAGCATTGACTGCAGGTAAGTTTTGTTGTAGTTAGCCTCACACCATTTAGTTTTGAGTCTGTCTTGTGAAAACCCTACGTTTGAAGCGCTATGTAGCTCTACCACTTCACCCAACCCCTCTGCCCCTACCACTATACTGAATGCAAAAAATGGAAGGATAGGGGCAAGTGAGTGAACTGGGATTGGGTCAAAGTGTTGGAGGGTCCACAATAGACCTGCACAATATGAGAAAAATATGCAATGTGTGATAACACTGCTCCTTATTGTGATGATGACAAGATAAATATTTTGTGTATTTTAGCTATACAGTTCTTATATCTTTGTTTTAATAGATACACTAACTTAGAACCCAAACATTAAATAGCCTATGCCCACTGAGTAGCCAATACAAATTAGGGTTAATAACAAGGTCCTACAATTAATTTTCAGAGACAAGGTTTTAACTGGCATACAGATGCAGCAATCTGAAATTGCTGGCTGGACTGCAGTGGAACCCTGCAGTGATCGCAGCACCACCTTGTTAACACTTCTAAGCACTGTGTGTGCAAGCCACTGGCAATGTTGTGTATATATCCTCCAGGTGGGGCAGTGTTTGTCTTGGTTTACTGAAGAGGCCGACTGAAATTTTGATTCTTCCGTTAATGTTCGGAACTGCAGATGGGTGAATATAGTAGGAGCGCCGGACTGAGCTGAGGTGCTTGGTTGGCAGTGGCTGCCGACAAATTAATCAGTGTCTGTCACAGTAATGGCTACTATTTCGTTATGCTTACATGCTCAGCCCTTTATACGCCTTTTGAGACATCATGCCACTGGCAGTTATTGCTTTATAATCTACATTTTTTTTTTCCATTGTTAAATCAAGGTTGTCAACTCTACACTATAAAAAAGAGATGGTCACTCTCAGGCTTTGTTACTCTTTTATGCTCTTCCAAATAGTAACTGACTTTTTCTGCATTTCAGGGCCAGTCTTAGGCGGGAAAAAAAGACACTCGCGCTCCTAAAAATTATATTCTTATGTTGCCTATACAACTACACTGCAAGTGCTGAGATCTTTTGTACTGAATGTATTTGGTTATTTTATAGTATTCTGATGCAACATAACATTAATTCTTGAATGAATGATGGCTGCATTTTTCTATACTAAAGCAGCAGAGATATACAGTATGTAGAAGGGTGTATGGCAAAAGCACAGTGGGCACTGCTGTCACATCAGTGGCTTGAGTTCGGTTTTGAATTCTGCTTTAAAGTTTAATTTGAAGCTGCTTTTAAGTTTTGCCTTGCCTGAACCAAGTGCTGCGAGTCAACACATAACCATAATAAAACTTGTTAAACCCTGTCTTGTTAAACCCAGCAGTGGTCATGGTATTGTGTTTGAGATAAATATAGAGTAGATTAGTTTACACTTTAGCTCTGGACACACTCCTCAGATATCTTTTGTATTTACATCACTTCAGGTTTTTCTGCTTTTGTTCCTCCACAGGTTTATCTACTTGATCTATGTAAAGGCCAAGTCATGCTTTCTGTATCCACTAAAGTCAATGTAATTTTCATCATCTTCTCAGGTCTGCAATGGTCCTCTCTCAGAATGCACCATTATTAATATGCTAATGACTGCACACAAGTCTCTTATCCTGCTAATGATGTGATTAGCACAATGCAGTTTTAACATTAGCCACTGTAAACTAAGTAAATGCTACGCAACATGATCTCAACTAATCACACAAAGTATGTTTGAGCACTTGTGCAAGTTACTTAAGTTACAAAGCAACTGACAACTTAGAGCCATTGCTTTCAAAGACATAGGAAGAGTGCCAGACACAAGGGAAGCCATACCTACAGTGCCTTGCGAAAGTATTCGGCCCCCTTGAACTTTGCGACCTTTTGCCACATTTCAGGCTTCAAACATAAAGATATAAAGCTGTAATTTTTTGTGAAGAATCAACAACAAGTGGGACACAATCATGAAGTGGAACGAAATTTATTGGATATTTCAAACTTTTTTAACAAATAAAAAACTGAAAAATTGGGCGTGCAAAATTATTCAGCCCCTTTACTTTCAGTGCAGCAAACTCTCTCCAGAAGTTCAGTGAGGATCTCTGAATGATCCAATGTTGACCTAAATGACTAATGATGATAAATAGAATCCACCTGTGTGTAATCAAGTCTCTGTATAAATGCACCTGCACTGTGATAGTCTCAGAGGTCCGTTTAAAGTGCAGAGAGCATCATGAAGAACAAGGAACACACCAGGCAGGTCCGAGATACTGTTGTGGAGAAGTTTAAAGCCGGATTTGGATACAAAAAGATTTCCCAAGCTTTAAACATCCCAAGGAGCACTGTGCAAGCGATAATATTGAAATGGAAGGAGTATCAGACCACTGTAAATCTACCAAGACCTGGCCGTCCCTCTAAACTTTCAGTTCATACAAGGAGAAGACTGATCAGAGATGCAGCCAAGCGGCCCATGATCACTCTGGATGAACTGCAGAGATCTACAGCTGAGGTGGGAGACTCTGTCCATAGGACCACAATCAGTCGTATACTGCACAAATCTGGCCTTTATGGAAGAATGGCAAGAAGAAAGCACTTTCTTAAAGATATCCATAAAAAGTGTTGTTTAAAGTTTGCCACAAGCCACCTGGGAGACACACCACACATGTGGAAGAAGGTGCTCTGGTCAGATGAACCCAAAATCGAACTTTTTGGCAACAATGCAAAATGTTATGTTTGGCGTAAAAGCAACACAGCTCATCACCCTGAACACACCATCCCCACTGTCAACCATGGTGGTGGCAGCATCATGGTTTGGGCCTGCTTTTCTTCAGCAGGGACAGGGAAGATGGTTAAAATTGATGGGAAGATGGATGGAGCCAAATACAGGACCATTCTGGAAGGAAACCTGATGGAGTCTGCAAAAGACCTGAGACTGGGACGGAGATTTGTCAACAACAAGAATCAACAACAAGTGGGACACAAACCAGATCAAAAGGTACAATCAGTGTTTGGAGCATTACTTGACACCCTGCTCACAAAAATCAGTTAATTTCAGTAGCACCAGTTTACACTAACTATACATTTAAACATTTTAATTCCTTAAAGCTGCAATTTGGCTGACTGAACTTATGTGAGTGATGATTTTCAGTGTCACAGAAATACCAAGTTGTGCCTAAAATACTGTCACAGTGTACTGATAGAGGTATTTGATCAAACTCACCTGACTTTTATGAAGTTTGGTGCTTTGTACCATCATTTATCACAGTCAGTTCAACAGGTTTTAGCTACCATTTATTTGTGTGTGCAACAAGTTTAGCCGGTCAGTACCTCAGGTTTTGTCCCTCACTGTCTCCCAGTGTGGACAGTTACAGAGAACTTTCAAACTGGAATGAAGAGTGTGTGCAATCAGATGAGTCAACAGTATCAGCAGCAGGAACACCACCGTTTACATTCAGTTTGAGAGTTTCTAACTGCTTTCTACTTTATTTTTTTTTAACGTTTATATTGACTAAACAAACAGAATGGCAAACAACCATATAGCAAAGAAATAGCTTAAAATCAACATAGAATTTTATTTTGTGAAAAGTATATAAATACGTGAACAAACACTAGGTCTGCTCTGACTTTCAAGATTTCAGTTTTATAGCTAAAAGCTGCCACCATTTCTGTGCTTTGTACGATCATGGCTGTAATGTTGAATGATTCTGTTTTGATCTATGTGGTTCAGATCACCTACTTGAACATGTACACATTCTGCAGGTACTAGTGTGTTTAGTATCATCTACCTCCACCAAGTGCATATTAGTAAGGACACAAAATAACCACAGGAGGAGCTGCAACATAAAGGACTGTAGACCGTAAATGCCACTGAATGACTTTCAAAATGGACAGCACAGTAATGGCTATGGTTTGACTTGCCGACAACCTCCCACAAGTACCTCCAGCTCAGATGTTTGATCACAACCTCCTGGCAGATCATGCAGACCTTTTCCAGACTGGTACTCAGCTGCTGTGCTGATGAGGTGCCTCACCACTACTGGCTCCTCCACTGAGAGACAGGCAGGTGACCTGAAACACCATCACAGATGCATGCTGGGTAAGGCCTTGTGGGCAGCTGGTGGGAGCTGGATAATGTGAAGTAAGGGTTCAGGAAAAAAAAAAAAAAAAAGCAACGGAGACAGAAGAAACCTCCCAAGCTGCCATAGCTGTAATCGCAGCAAAAGGTGGCGCTACAAAGTATTAACTTAAGGGGGCTGAATAATTTTGCACGGCCAATTTTTCAGTTTTTTATTTGTTAGAAAAGTTTGAAATATCCAATAAATTTCGTTCCACTTCATGATTGTGTCCCACTTGTTGTTGATTCTTCACAAAAAATTACAGTTTTATATCTTTATGTTTGAAGCCTGAAATGTGGCAAAAGGTCGCAAAGTTCAAGGGGGCCGAATACTTTCACAAGGCACTGTAACACTGCAACACAGACACCATTCTCCACTGTTGCAGACGTAACGTTAACAACAACACAACCGAGTGCTCTGCTCTTCTCCCCTCCCCTTCACAACAACATACACTCCGTTACCAAAAACCAGCAAAGGAAGAAGTAGCCTACTTAGATTCTTTACTGAAGTAAAATTAGCTGTACCAGAGTGTAAAAATACTCAAAGCCTTACATTCGTAATATTAAGTGAAAAGTGTTTGCATCAAAATATAACCTGAAGTACCAAAAGTAAGAGTATTCATTTTGCAGATTGGCTTATTATTATTATTATTATTATTATGTTTATCACATTTGATGCTGTTGCTGGTAAAGGTAGTACTATTTTTAAAAGTACTTAACCTGCTGCTGGTTAGCAGTATGTAAAGTATTTGGTTTTGATGCTCATCAGAACCAGTTAGCTTAACTGTCTAAGCTTTATGAGCAACTCAGTGGGCAAAGGACAGAAATTGATTGACACACAATAAACCAAAGTAAGAGCCAAAATATAGTACCCTTCTTTTTTTATTGAATTAAATCATTTTTGAATTGAATATTCTGAATTGAATTGTATTGTGGAACGAAGAATCAGAATCAAATCAAATCATGAGAGATTCTTACCCTAAGTTGTTTGGAAAAACATACATTTTGTGTTTTACAAGCTTTTAAAGATGAATTTATTGAAATGACAGCAATTAAAGAGACATTTTAAAACTTGCACCTAGAAACTTTGATTATAATAGCACTGCTCAGTGAGTGACAGCTACTCTGTGGTCCTCATTCAAAGCTGTTCAGCTCATGACTGAATAATTTAAACCAAGCAGTTCTGCTGTGCACAGGAACACAGTATTTTGACAAATTAGCAACCTTTTAAGTATGGGGACATAGAAGAGTAAGTTTCCCACAAAGATGGCTAAAAATGTGACTTCGCACACTAAGTAACTAGCTTTAACTGCTGGTTATTTACTGCAAGTGCTCATTGACCAAGTGTGCCAATCCATTTGATGGGAATTCATTTTGGAAAT
>NW_018127976.1:877106-886094 GCF_001952655.1 Monopterus albus | reverse complement strand
GATTTCTTGTCATCATGGTCTTCTGTCCGCTTTGGGGTGCTGGGTCATTTGAGATGAAGTGGTAGTAGCGTTAATGATTAGAAGCGATGTGCAAATGTTATTTCTTTTAATTACAGGTACAATTTACTGTCAGTTATGATGAAGGAGCTGTATTCTTTATGTAATTTACAGTTGTCCTTGTTAATATGGATATTGACAGCCAGTGCCTTTAACTTTCAGAGTTCCTGGAGGGCGGGGTTGGCCACGTGGAGATGCTTTTTAGGTGTAACTATCTAGCACTAGTGGGAGGAGGGAAGAAACCCAAGTATCCAACTAACAAAGGTATGTTAAGTCAACAATTCTGATACAGCATTAGCAGGATTGTCAAAACTGGGCTTATGCCAGGCTTCAATTCAGACAAGTGAGGGCTTGTAGTCTGTTTTTCAGGGTATTTAAAGGTCTTGAAAAGTTCACCTTCCTCAAGGGGAATTTTAAAAAGTGTTAAACTTTATGAGCAAAAGTCTTAAATATTTCTTCTTACCTGCCATAAACAAAAAAAGTAACATTTTTATATCTGAATTTGGGATTGTCAGGAGACATTACATGCTTATAAACTAAAAGTGGGAGTGCAGGTCATATTGATTTAATTCATTGTGTTATTAGGCATTACTGTTATATACTTCTGGGAAGTACTGAAAAATGTAACAACGTGGTAACCTTACTGGTTTTTCCATCATCCCTTTGTCCTTTATATATACCTAGCACTCAGAGGTGACTCCTAGATGAGCCAGCCACTGAGCAAATACAATGCAGATGCTATGTGTCAAGCCTCATATTTGCTCTTTGCTTTGGTGAGGACAAGGTTTAGAGATGCTTTGTGGTAAGACTAGGTTAGGTTCTGGAAAATGGTGCAGTTTACTGTGGGACTCTAAAGATTTATGACAACATGGCCCAACACCCCCTCTTTGGGGCCAAATAATGGGTAAACATCATTTAAGTCATATACTGAGCTTCCATATGAGTGCTCTCACATTCTTTGGCACATTTAAGTGTCTATTATTGACTGTATGATGTTAAAAATCTTAAATTTAACTTGGTAAACACTACTCATTTTTAAGTATTACACAGCACATTTTATTAACCTGACTCATTTGAAGATTCTCTTTTTTTTTTTGTTGTTTCTTGGTACTCTAGTGATGATCTGGGATGACCTGAAGAAGAAAACTGTTATTGAGATTGAGTTCTCAACTGAAGTCAAAGCAGTGAAGCTTCGACGTGACAGGTAAAAGAGATCCAAGTTAAAGGCTGAAATGGATTTCAAAACAGATTTGTAATGTTGGTTCATCTGTCCAGGGGTTGTCTTCTGTCATTTTGTTAGCAGAACCTTTTTCAACATTTGTGATGGTTGCAAAACATTGTTGTGCTGTGTGTGAGTGAGTAGATGGGAGGTTCCTCTTTAGGGACAACCAAGTGTTTAGATACAGTATCAATGTGTCAGGCCTGTGTCACTCTTTCAAAAATGTTTCTCAGCTTGATCACACAGCACCACTGTGGTAATGAGACTGGGACACATAATAATTTGGTGACAGTGCAGTCACAACAGTACTTTGCTTATCGCATATTGTTTTAAATTGAGCTTCTCATTCATCGTCAGTCGAACTGTCTCTGGTGTTGTCACTAGATACTGTATTTCAGATTAGTATTACTGCCCTGTGAAATGAGTAGATTTTCTTGACATTTAATATAAGTTTTAACTTTGGTGTTGGTTCTCCTTTGTTTTTAGGATTGTGGTGGTCCTGGACTCAATGATCAAAGTGTTCACCTTTACCCACAACCCCCATCAGTTGCATGTGTTTGAGACCTGCTACAACCCCAAAGGTCAGTCCGCTCTGTTGAAACTCTCACCCTGTTCTGCTCTAGACACACCTCCGTAACTGATGATGCTGCCAAAAATACAACATCTACAATTGGAATATTGTGAGTCAGTATAAATATGACACAGCTTTACCAGCATCAGAGCACAACATACAAATAGTTGATGCATAAAATCTGCCTATCTTTCTCCTCAGGTCTGTGTGTGTTGTGTCCCAATAGCAACAACTCCCTGTTGGCATTCCCTGGGACTCATTCAGGCCATGTACAAATAGTGGACCTGGCTAACACAGAGAAGCCCCCAGTTGACATCCCTGCCCATGAGGGAGCGTTATGCTGCATTGCTCTCAACCTACAGGGCACAAGGATAGCTACTGCATCAGAGAAAGTATGCAATGCTAGGGCTGATGGCGAATGAAGAAAAAAAAATGTGTGTGTTGGGACACTTCTTCAGTTCTTGTCATTAGATTTTATCATTTTTACTAAACCATGTTGTGTTTCAACAGGGGACACTTATAAGAATTTTCGACACATCTGCAGGTCAGCTCATACAAGAGCTGCGACGAGGCTCTCAGGCAGCTAACATTTACTGGTGAGTAGTGAGTGACAATGCTGCTCAAATCTCTACTAACAGCACTGCAACACTTTTTGTCATGTGTAAGACAAAAATATAAACAGTGTTGATGGGGAAGGTTGCTGCAAACATCTCCAGAACTGAAAACAAAAAGCCAAGGCAGGCTGTGCTCAAAGTTCTTCCAGACTTTTGCTGTCTTGTTTGCGCTGGTTACACCTGCTCTCCCAAGCCGTTCTGCAGACCTTAACCACATTTGCACTTCCCACAAGCACAGACAATGTCCTGGCAAGTTGTAGCTGCAGTGTGAAGTTTTACATTAGAGTTATGGACAGTGAAACCATAGTCTTAAATGCTGCTTTCCTGACTCCACTGCAGCACTATACGTTTAGACCAGTTGCAAAGTCACTGAGAGGGGGGAAGTAATGTAACTACTGTATAGGAATTACCTGTATGGTGACCTAATGAAAAGGTCATTCACACTGCGATGTTTAACAGTCATATTCATGTACATCTGTGATTCAAAAGAGCAGGATTTATGGATGAGTGGGATGGATGTTGCCAGCATACACTGTAGTTCACAGCCGGCCTAATTTCAGTTCACTTAAGTTTTATTTGCATAGCACCAAATCACAACAAAAGTCTCTCAGGACACTTTACAAAGTAAGGTCTAGACCTTACTTGAGGAAACACTTGGCGACAGTGAAAACTCCCTTTAACAGAAGAAACCTCCGACAGACCTCTTTGTGGGCGGCCTTCTGCCTCGACCAGTTGGGGTGAGTGCATAGAGGAGAGAGAAAAGAAGACATCCCTGCCCATGAGACACATGATGACACAACAAAGAATCAAACACTGGGCAGGATGATGTGGCTGGTGACTGCTCATCAAAAATGTACAGCTCCAGAGCCAGGACTACCTGCAAAACGGTACAGGAAGAGAGAGAGGACATGAAGTTAATGACATGTAATGATGTCATGTAGATGCATGGAGAGAGAGGAGAGGAGAAGAGAAACTGAGAGTATCATGGGCCCCCCCAGCAGTCTAGACCTATAGCAGCATAACTAAGGGAGGCTCAGATCACCCAAGCAAGCCCTAACTATACGATTTATCAAAAAGGAAAGTCTTAAGCCTAATCTTAAAGGTAGAGAGGGTGTCTACCTCCCGAACTGAGACTGGGAGCTGTTTCCACTGGAGAGTAGCTTGATAGCTAAAGGGTCTGCCTCCCATCCTACTTCTGTAGACTCTAGGAACCACAAATAGACTTGCACTCTGAGAGTGAAGTGCTCTGTTGGATGATAAGGCACTATGCGGTCTTTAAGATACAACGGAGACTTGTCATTAAGCGCTTTGTATGTTAAATTCTGTTCTGGGTTTTACTGGAAGCCAGTGGAGGGAAGCTAATATGGGAGAAATATGATCTCTCTTGCTAATTCCTGTCAGTATGCTGGCTGCAGCACTTTGGATTAACTGGAGGCTTTTTAGGGAATTATTGGGCCATCCTGTTAGTAATGAGTTACATTAGTCCAGCCTAGAAGTAACAAATGCATGGACTAGTTTTTCAGCATCACTTTTGAGACAGGATGTTCCTGATTTTGGTGATATTGTGCAAGTGAAAGAAGGAAGTTCTAAAGACTTGATTTATGTGTGATTTAAAGGACATATCCTGGTCTAAAATGACTCTTAAGGTTCCTCACAGCAGTAGGCCAGAGCTATATCATCTAGAGTAACTATATGGTTAGACAGCAGATTTCTAAGGTTTTCAGGCCCAAGTACAATAACTTAATTTTTGTCAGAGATTAGAAGTAAGAAATTACAATGCATCCAGGCCTATACAGTGCCTTGCAAAAGTATTCATACCCCTTGAACTTTTCCCCATTTTGTCACATTACAACCACAAGCTTAAATGTATTTTATTGGGATTTTATGTGATAGGCCAACACAAAGTATCGCATAAATGTGAAGTGAAAGTAAAATGATATGTGCATGTATAAAGTGAAGAGAATTGGACCTAACACCTGTAGAACTCCATAACTAACTTCAGTCTGCATGGAAGATTCATCATTAACATGACAAATTGGAATCTTTCTAATAAGATTTGAACCAACTTAGTGCAGTTCCTTTAATCCCAGTAACATGTTCTGGTCTCTGTAATAAGATGTTATGATCAATGGTGTCAAAAGCAGCACTGAGATCTAAGAGGACAAGTATAGAGACGAGTCATTTGCCTAAGGCTAGGAGAAGATTATTGGTGGCTTTCACCAATGTGGTTTCTGTACTATGATGGGCTCTAGAACCTGACTGAAAAACCACAAACAAATCATTCTTGTGCAAGTGCTCACATAACTGCTTTGCAACAGTTTTTTCAAGGATTTTAGAACTAAACAGAAGATTGGATATTGGTTTATAATTAGCTAGAACACCTGGGTCAAGAGTAGGCTCTTTGAGTAGAGGTTTAATTGCAGCAACCTTAAGGGCCTGTTAATAGACAGGTTAATCAGATCTAATATGGACATTTTGCATCCAGCCTGTCAGTAGATTCAAATCAAGGACATTGTTGCTGTGTGGAGACGGTACTAAACACTGAGATATTCTTTGATTTTAATTGACAGAATGAAAGCAAATTATAGGGAGTACAACTTAAAATGTAGTGAAATAAGAAGCACTGCAACAGCAGGATGCAGTTAGGGCTGAAAAATAGAATTAAATCTACATTAAAACCAATGCAACAGCAGGTACAGTATATTTAAGTTTTTATTAAGAAGGATCTTTTTTTATGCTAATGGTGGATGATGCGAAAGTTGAATAGTTCCAAACACTAGGACCAGTGCCATATAGTTGCATTGACTTGGCTGCTATCTGCCAAAGTCGGAAGTTGAAATCAATACCAGTATTTATACTTGTAACATTTAAGTTAGTAACATGTCAAAACACATTTTACAACCTTTTTGACTGTCTCTCTCAAATATTGAGTGAGTAATAATTAGCTAACTTAGCTGAGCTGTCTTCAACAACAGAACACAGAATTAGTTTTCAAGGCTGTGCAAATCATTAAAAATAGGAGATGCTGATATATCCTACTGTTCCATACAGAAAACAATGGATTTTGATCGACTGTTTGGAACAGTTTGAAGCTACATGTATCACATGACCTGCTGCCATTTTTGACCCCTCAATGTTGGAACTCTTCTATCTTAACGGCTCTGGATTTTTACAGCTTACGACATGTAGATAGACATATTTAAAAATACACAATACAACAGCTGCTTGGCTGGAATTGATGAAGGGAATAGAAGTTGCTTTTAATATCCAGGGCAACTTTACACTGCATAAAACATTTTTTGTTATAAACTATAAAAAATGCATTGGCCTCCCATCTGAGTGATTGCTGACAGAACAGATAAGGCACCAGGATTAATCAAGCCTGGTCTGGCGGAGGCTAACAGCGCAGAATAAATCTTTATCGTAAATTATGTGCCTCAGCTTTAGTGAAACTGAGTCACAGCTAAATTCATCCAGGATAAGTAGAAAATCCCATCTTAATCCGCTGTCTAGGTTTTGTGAAACAGCCCTCAGTAGTTTCTGGAAGGACCACAGCAACCAATAGACATACAAAGGAATAGTCACATAGCCAGCAGAGCTGGTAGCAACAGGAACTTTTTGACGAGCATCAGCCATTTATTTATTATTTTTTATTAACTAAAATTTGTGTGTAAGTGGAGAAATCTGTTATTTCTTATTTTCAAAGTTGCTTAATCTTGCTGCAAAAGTAATGATTTTTCCTTGTTGTTGGTTCACCAAATGGTTTTATAGTGCTTTGCTATGCATTGAAGCACACTCAGAGTACTTTAAACTATTTCCTATTCACACACAGTGATGTCGCAGCCATCAGGAACTTGCCCAACTATACTTAAGCATATGGACTGGAGAAGCCGGGATTCGAACCACCAGCCTTCTGGTTAGGACCCATGGTACCTCCTGAGCCACACCTGCCCTGTAAAGCAAATGGGCCAAGTAGTAGTAGATTTACCTCTCACTGGGCGGCTGTGGCTCAGGAGGTAGAGTGGCTCATCTCCTAACTGGAAGATTAGCGGTTCGATTCCTGGCCTGTCCAGTCCACAGGTCGAAGTGTCCTTGAGCAAGGCACTGAACCCCCAGTCGCTGCATGAATGTGTGAGTGCTTGGTAGTGCGAAGGGTTGAATGGCCAAAGTAGTGTGAAAGCACTTTAGGTGTGCATAGAAAAGCACTATACAATTATAAGACCATTTACCTGTGGTTTTTGTTTTTGCAAGGGGTACCCTTGAGTTGGGAACCACTGCAGTGTAGGTTAGTAGTAATTCGGTGGTTATTACAGAACCGTGTATTCAGCCTTTCATAATAAATGTGAGCAGTGTCACACTCATGACTATCAAATTGCAGGTGCTGATCTGAATGGGTTAGTGGTACACAACTGAGATATTGAAAGCTTGTAATTTTCTTGTTTCCATCTGGTCTGTCCTGTTCAGCATTAATTTCAACCAGGATGCCTCCCTCATCTGTGTGTCCAGTGATCATGGCACAGTGCACATCTTTGCTGCAGAGGATCCCAAAAGGAACAAACAGTCAAGGTCTGTTTCTGCAGTAATGTTTCTTCCATTACATACAGTCAGCGCTGAAAATATTGGCAGCTCTGCAGATAACGTACCACTTCTCCCAGAAAATTGTTGCGATCAGAAATGCTTTTGGTATGTTTATTTCTTTTGTTTGCATTGGAACAACACAAAAAAAGCAGAAAAAAGCCAAATCTGGCACAGTCCACATGGAACTCCAAAAACGGGCTGGACAGAATTATTGACACTCTCAACTTATTATTTGATAGCACACCCTTTGGACAAAATAACTGAAATCAATCACTTCCTGTAACTATCAGTGAGTTTCTTCCACCTTTCTACTGGATTTCTGGACCACACTTCTTTTGCCAGCTGCTCCAAGTCTCAGATTTGAAGGGTTCCTTCTCCCAACTGCTGTTTTGAGATCTCACAAGGTGCTCTATGGGATTTAGATCTGGACGCATTGCTGGCCACTTCAGAACTCTCCAGCTCATTGTCTGAAACTATTTCTGGTGCTTTTTGAAGTCTATATTGGGACATTGTCCTGTAAGATCCATGACCTCTGACAGGGACCCAATGTTTTGACACTAGTCCCACCTGTCCACAGGACATTCTCCTAGAAGGATTGTGGCTTCTCGGGTAAGTTTTGGCAAACTCCAGTCGGGATTGTTTTGTCTCTGTGCCAGCAGCAGGGTCCCCCTGGGTCTCCTACTATAGCATCCCCTGTAATTCAGATGGCGACAGATAGTGTGAGCTGACACTGTTGCACCTAAGGTTGCAGCAGTATACTGGTTTTATGGTATACCATGGTATGAAAATTGATGATTATCATACCATGCACATTTACTTATTACCAATGAAAGTCACTTTCGGCTTTTCCTGTTGTCGCCACAGGAAATCTGACGACTCGCATGTTGACATTTGGCACGTGTTTTACGCCGGATGCCCTTCCTGACGCAACCAACCTTTGCTTTTTTGTGTAGTTCAAATGCAAACAAAAGAAATAAACATGACGATACCAAAGGATTTGTGATTGCAACAAATTTCTGGGAGAAATGGTGCGTTATCTGACAGAAATACAGGGATGCTAGTATTTTTGACCAAAACCATCTGTTGTATTGTAAATTAAAACCAGTCCAGCTGGCTGAATGAATGTGCAGTGGCTTCTGAAAGTATTCAGATTCCTTCACTTTTTTTGCAGTTTATGGTGCTGTAGACTTAATTTTAAATTAATAGGATGACCGTCAATCTCCACTCAGTGAAAACATTTTTAGAAATGCTTTCAGATTTGTTAATCAAGAACTGAAATCTCTCATTCACAAAAGTACCCACACCCTTTATTCAGTAGTTTGCAGAAGCTCCTTTGACAGTAGTTACAACTTCAGTTTTCCTGGTTAAGTCTCTATAAGCATTGCACACTGGGATTAGGGCACCATGTCTTGTTCTTCCTGGCAGATCCTATGAAGTTCTGTCAGATTGGATGGGACGAGTCTGAACTGCCATCAGGTCTCCACAGATATTCTGTGGGATTTAAGTCTGGACATTGGCTGGCCTCTCATGGACAGTCGGAGACTGATCCTGAAGCCACTTTGGTCTTGTCTTGGTTGTATGCCTCAGGTCATTGTATTGCTGGAAGCTAAACTGTCGCCCCAGTCTCAGTTCTCTGCACTCTAGAGCAGGTTTTCTTCAAGGACCTCTCTCTATGTGGCTGCATTCATCCTATCCTCATTTATGACCAGTCTCCCCCCCTGTCCCTGTTGCTGAGAAGATACCAATTCACTTTATCTTTCCTCACTCCACTTTCATCTAAGATGGTATCTTCCAGCTTCTGACTGGCTGAACACAAACCTGAGCCAGGTAATCACCAGCAGGTCTAGCAGGGATAGTTGGAAAACAAGCAGGACAGTGGCTCTCAAGGACTAGAATTGCCCACCCATGGTCTAGACCTTATTATTATTATTATTATTATTATTGTATGG
>NW_018127976.1:874441-876850 GCF_001952655.1 Monopterus albus | reverse complement strand
AGTATAATATGTGTGTGGGTAGAAGTGAATTATTTACTGCTTGCAAACCAATGATGGTAAGATGATGTCATGGGGTAGGACTGGATAAGTCTGACTTCTTCCTATTCCATTCAAGCATGTACTAGGTATATGCAAATTGATATTGGATTATGTGTAAAATTATGTGTGTTGTCATATCAACTGTTTTTACATGCTTGAAAGAATAAATCAAATCAAAATCAAAATGTTCAGGTTTTTCAGGACATTACGGCATGTATTCAACTTTTTTTTACAACTTTCATACTCTTTAAACTGTTCAGCATTTATTCTGAAAATTTTGCCCCATTCAAATTAATGGGGAAATTCTACTTCAGCATATTTTCAGCTATCAAAATGTTCAGCTCTTCAAGGACAGTCATGCTTCTATTCAGAAGTTTTCTAAACTTCATACCTTTGAAATATTGAGCTTTATTTTGAAAGTTTTGCCCCATTCAAATGAATAGGAAAAATTCTACTTCAGCATACTTTCAGCTATTTCAGCTATCAAAATGTTCAGTTCTTCAAAGATATTCATGCTTCAATTCATAATTTTTATAAACGTCATATTTGTGAAATATTTAGCTTTATTTTGAAACTTTTGCACCATTCAACTTAATGGTGAAATTCTGCTTCATACTTTCAGGTATTTCACGTATCAAAATGTTCAGCTCTTCAAGGATATTCATGCTTCTATTCAGAATTTTTCTAAACTTCATACTTTTAAAATATTTAGCTTTATTTTGAAACTTTACTTCATACTTTCAGGTATTTCACGTATCAAAATGTTCAGCTCTTCAAGCACATTCAGGCTTTTCATCAGAATTTTTCTTAACTTCATAATTTCAAAATATTTAGCTTTATTCTGAAAATCATGCCCCATTCAAATGAATGAGAAAGCTCTACTTCAGCATACTTTCAGCTAGCAAAACCATTCAGGTGTCAAAACGTTCAACATTTTCAGGGCGATCTTTCAGCAGTCAGCATCCATATGCATTTTCTTCAGAAAATGCAATTCTCTAGTTACTTATTATTCTTCCGTACATTTTTTGGCCCTTAACTACTTCAGCATGCTTTCAGCTGGATAAACCAAGTATCAAAATGTTCAGCTTTTTCAGGACATGCGCTGATCTATTCAGAATCATCCTAAGCTTCATATTTTTAAATATTCTGCATTATTCTGAAATATTTGCCCCATTCAGATGTATAGGGAAACTCAACTTCAGCATACTTTCAGCTATCAAAATGTTCAGCTCCTCAAGGACATTCATGCTTCTCTTCAGAATTTTTCTAAAATGGATGCTGACAAGCATCCATACTGTCATCCTATTTCTTTATAGTGTGGATGCTTACGCATCCACACAATGTTATCCTGTTCTTTATTATTCTGGTTTCTACCACTGTTCTTCGGCACCTAACTCCTTCCATATACTTTCATCTAGAAGGGCTATTGAGGTATCAAACTGTTTATCTCCTTAAGGACGTGTGCTTGTATACAACTTTTTTTATAACTTTTATACTTTTTAAGATATTCAGCTTTTTTTTTACAGAAATTTCCTCATTGGAAATGAATGGGGCAAAATTGGAAGCTTAATATCTCCGGCATACCTTGGGCTAGAAGCGCCATTTCAACTTATTCATCTCGTGAGACGTTCAGCTACCAATGGTGCAAAAATCATCTTTATCTTTTATGGGGTTTTTTTTTTATAATCGACATTTATATTTTGTCTATTTGTCCATAGACAACAAATGGGCCAATACTATACCATGCCATTGGCTGCCCGTGTGTCACGTGACTCCCCCGGTCTAGCAGCTCTCGCTTGCTTTTACTCTTCCTCTTGCCGCTTTTGTGCTCGTATTATGCCATTCTTAAGCTTTATACACATATAATATATGAAAGTGGTAGAGAAAATTGTCAGCAATTTGATTATGCCATTATTATTGCGATCGGATGTTGCTATACCCGTGAATTAGCGAAGTTAATCTACCTGAAGTATTTTCATGCTTCCTGTTGCATCAAAATAACATCCAGTTTTCAAAATAAAACCCGAAATACATATATAAACTTAAAATAAAGAGAAATATTGCTCAGAAATATAAATATTTCAATTATAGATGAAATTGTCATAAATGAATACATTCAATTACAGGTTAATATTTGAAGTAGTAGTTTATTTAGGTGGGGTCTCATTATTTTGTTCTCCGCAGCTACATGCATACGAGAAGATTACAATATTAGGAACGCCTCTAAATATTATACAGATCATGTGCACAGTTAGGACAATGTAAATCTTACTTTGCCATGAATGCCACACAGTACAAATGAAATATAAAGTAGATGAGTAAGTAACACAAGATCTAAAGCACTTTAAACAGCAAATGCAGAGATAATAA
>NW_018127976.1:868907-873376 GCF_001952655.1 Monopterus albus | reverse complement strand
TGTTCCTCCACCTGCTCTCTGCTCTCACTACAGATCACAATGTCATCCGCAAACATCATTGTCCACGAAGATTCCTGTCGGACCTCACCTGTCAACCTGTCCTTCACCATAGCAAACAAGAAGGGACTCAAAGCCGATCCTTGATGTAGCCCCACCTCCACCTTGAACTCCTCTGTTTGACCTACAGCACATCTCACTACTGTCGTATTCCTCTCATCCATATCCTGAACTCCTCTGACGTACAGTACTTCTCTGCCACTCCTGACATCCTCATACAGTACCATAGCTCCTCTCTCAGTACTCTGTCGTACACTTTCTCTAAATCCACAAAGACACAATGCAGCTCCTTCTGACCATCTCTATACTTCTCCATTAACATTCTCAGAGCAAAAATTGCATCAGTCGTGCTCTTTCTGGGCATGAAGCCGTACTGCTGCTCACAGATATCCATTTCCTTTCTTAGCCTAGCTTCCACTACTCTTTCCCATAGCTTCATTGTGTGGCTCATCAACTTTATACCTCTGTAGTTGCTGCAACTCTGCACATCACCCTTGTTCTTAAAGATCAGCACTTCTCCTCCATTCCTCAGGCATCTTCACACTCTCTAAAATCCTGTTGAACAAACTACCAACCCTAACGTAATAAGAAAGAAAGTCACTTTCGGCTTTTCCTGTTTAGTCACACTTTTCAGATTTTTATTTGTAAAAAATCTTGAACACCATGTATCATTTTCCTTCCACTTCACAATTATGCTATGTTATGTGTTGGTCTATCACATAAAATCCCAATAAAATTCATTTAAGTTTGTGGTTGTAATGTGACAAAATGTGGGAAAAATTCAAGGGGTACAAATACTTTTGCAAGGCACTGTATATCTTTGTTGTTTGTATATATTTTCGGAAATTTTTACTTCTGCATACTTTCAGCCATTTCAGCTGTTAAAATGTTCAATCAATCAATCAATCAATCAATACTTCAGCATACGTTCAGCTAGAAACACCATTCAGGTATCAAAATGTTCCGCTTTTTCAGGACATGCGGGCATCTATTCAGAATTTTCCTAAACTTCACACTTTTTAAACTATTCAGCTTTATTTTGAAACTTTTGCCCCATTCAAATGAATGGGGAAATCCTACTTAAGCAAACTTTCAGCTATTTCATCTATCAAAATGTTCAGCTCTTCAAGGACATTCATGCTTTTCTTCAAATGTTTTCTAAACTTAATATTTTTAACATGTTTAGCTTTATTTTGAAAATCTTGCCCCATTCAAATGAATGAGGGAATTTTTACTTTTTCAGACATTGAAATGTTCAGCTCTTCGAGGACATTCATGCTTTTCTTCAAACATTTTCTAAACTTCGTACTTTTGAAATATTTAGCTTTATTTTGAAAATCTTGCCCCATTCAAATGAATGAGGGAATTTTTACTTTTTCAGACATTGAAATGTTCAGCTCTTCGAGGACATTCATGCTTTTCTTCAAACATTTTCTAAACTTCGTACTTTTGAAATATTTAGCTTTATTTTGAAAATCTTGCCCCATTCAAATGAATGGGGAAATTTTTACTTCTGCATACTTTCAGCTATTTCAGCTATTAAAATGTTCAGCTCTTCAAGGACATTTATGCTTCTATTCAGAAGTTTTCTAAACTAAATGTTCAACTTTTCAAGGACATTCATGCTTCTATTCAGAACATTTGAAAACTTCATACTTCTCAAATATTTAGTTTCATTTTGAAAATTTTGCCCCATTCAAATGAATGGGGAAATTTTTACTTCTGCATACTTTCAGCTATTTCAGCTATTAAAATGTTTAGCTCTTCATGGACATTCATGCTTCTTTTCAGAATGTTTCTAAACTTCATACTCCTAAGGTATTTAGTTTTATTTTGAAAATCTTGCCCCATTCAAGTGAATTGGAAAATTCTACTTCAGCATACTTTCAGCTAGCAAAACCATTCACATGTCAAAATGTTCAGCATTTTCAGGGCGATCTTGTAGCAGTCAGTATCCATACGCATTTTCTTCAGAAAATGCATTTATCTAGTTTATTATATTCATCATTATAATCAGTTATTATTATTATAATCATTATTGTCACTATTATTATTATAGAGGAAAACCTAACAAATTTCCCAAAAGCACTTGGCAACAGTCGGGAGGTAAAACCCCCTTTAACCGAAGAACCCTCTGACAGACCCGGCTGTTGGTGGGGGGCCTTTTAGCATGTGATGGGCAGTGCCTGGTGTTCGACAGCATGCCGGAGTTCTGGCTACAGAGTTGCATTTTTGTCTCATCAGACCAGAGGATCTTTTTCCTCAGGCTCTGAGTCCTTTAAGTGTGATTTACTCACATAGAAGGCAGGATATGACATAGTCAAATATTTAGTCAGAAACAACCAAGTCTCTTGCAATACAATAAATCTGTGTGACAATTCTGGCACCGGCTCTTAACATAAGTTCTTGAATCTCATCGTGTCTCGGGTTAGTTATGTTGTGTTGGTGTCTGTGTCACCATCAGATTTGTATTCTTCCAGTTTCACACTAGTCACATGATAGAATGTCATCAACATACCTGCTAGCTCAATGTGCATACTCTGGACTCTAAACTGCTGTTTTCTCACATGGGCTCACTCTGGCTCACTCAGACTTTACGCAAATTTTCTGCTAGAGATCTGCAGGAGAAAGTCAACTTAATGTCTGGGCCATCTGACTTGGACATTTGTGTTTTCATATATACTGTAACTTCTCCAGGTAATGTCTAGATAATTTCAGGGTTCCAGTGAATAGAGTTGTCTGAATAGAGCTGGTAAGTACAAGTGTTGGTAATGACTTCCTGTGTCCTGATTGTGTGTTCCTCTTTCTGCAGCTTGGCATCAGCCAGCTTTCTTCCTAAATACTTCAGCTCTAAGTGGAGCTTCTCCAAGTTCCAGGTCCCATCAGGCTCTCCCTGTGTGTGTGCCTTTGGAACAGAGCCCAATGCTGTCATAGGTGAGCTCACTGTGATGTGATCCTTTCTGGGATATGTGACCACCAGGTGTATAAACAGAACGGTGTAACCATCATATCACTCTTGCTTATTACAGACAGGGGGTGTCACAGGTGGCGTATGGTGTCACTCTGTGTAAGTTGGTCAACATTACTGAGAATATATTCATGGAATGTGTATCTGGAAGAAATTTAAAGTTTTTTTTTTTTTTTTTTTTTATCCTAAAATATGACAGAGAGCAAAAAGAGTATGGGACTCACATGAGGTGGGAGGGAATGTTAATGCTCATATGAGAAAATGTCAAAACAAAGACATTAATAGGATCATTTAACTTAAATGGCACTTTGTAACTGTACTACAGAGCGCACATTCGCTAGGTGGATAGATGGGAGTGGAGTCCAGGTCCCTCTCTGGTGTAGCCTGACCAGCGCTCCTGCCCGCTTCCCTCGACGGCGTTTTCTCCAGATCCTGTAGATTGCAGCTGTAGAATGTCCACACAGCATTCCTCATTCACAAAGATTGGCGAAAGATAGTTTGGTGTGGGTTGTCCAATGTTTAGCAATTCTGCTCTGGTGAAAGTAATCCAGGATGGGTTGCAAAAGACTGAGGAAACAAAGAAAAACAACACACACAAGAGAGCATGAGTACACAAGGCAGCCATAGTTGTTGGCGCCATCTTGATCATAGTATTTCTGCAACCTAGTATACTATGTTGTATTTCATAGTTTTACAACATAGTAGTACTGTCAGTAGTACTTATAATGAGGGTAGAAGTAGCTAGTTATTTCATCTGTAGCTATATCATCACTAACACTAAAGGTTCTGTGTGGGTGAAGGCAACTCTACAGGGTCATCAGGTGGGCACCCTCTCACTAACTGGTGTTTTGTTGAGTTGGGCCCATGACACAGAGAAGGCTCAATAGTGTGTTCCAGCATTCAAGAACCACCCCCCTCTTTGCCTGCATCCACACACCCAACAACTCTTCATCTATTCTCTTAATAATTCAGGCTAACGGTTACCAAACAGTCACTAGTACTAGCAAACATTTCAACTGCTATTCTAGCCACCAAACACTTCAAATAACTCACCAAACATTGCTCAAATAACTAGACAAATGTCTGCTTCCTTTTTGCTGTATCAGAATCCACCCAGTGTTGGCTTTCACTCCAACAAACCAGTCAAACTTCTAATGTGTCCTCATGTTAGCTTGCTCATGCAAACACCAGGAAGTAGGCCTCAAGCCTGCTGCATGTATCAAAGATTTTTGGTAAGCCTGCCCTCCTGTGTTAGTTTACTTCAGCTTAAAAGGCATAATCCACACATATGTTGCAGTTTACAGTTCAAAGTGCTTACCTGTCTTTTACCACATTCACACACCTTTCTTCTACTCCAGAGCCACCCACTGGACCTTGATTATCAGCTAGGTTCTTGAGTGCCTGTCTTAGACTCTGCCCTTATACAGTATTGTTCAAAATAATA
>NW_018127976.1:856822-868624 GCF_001952655.1 Monopterus albus | reverse complement strand
ATTTAGCTATCAAGCTCCTCTCCTATGGAACCAACTCCCAGTCTCAGTTTGGGAGGTGGACACCCTCTCTACCTTTAAGAGTAGACTTAAGACTTTCATTTTTGATAAAGTTGATAGTTAGGGCTGGATCAGGTGACCCTGAGCCTTCCATTAGTTATGCTGCTATAGGCCTAGTCTGCTGGGGGGCCTCATGATGCTCTGAGCTCCTTTCCTCTCTCCCCATGCATCTATTTGCCACTACTACATGTCATTAACTGTGTCTCCTCTCTCCCTATACCTTTTTGTAGGTAGCCCTGGCTCTGGAGCTCTATGTTTCTGATGAGCAGTCACCGGCCACATCAACCTGCCCAGTGTTTGATTGTTTGTTGTTGTGTTTGTTGTGTCTTGTTCCTTTTCTATTTTTTTCTCTCTCCTCTATCCACTCACCCCAACTGGTTGAGGCAGAAGGCCACCCAGCAAGAGCCAGTGTCTGTCTGAGGTTTTTTTCCATTAAAGGGAGTTTTTCTTCCCCACTGTCGCCAAGTGCTGCTCAAGGGGGACTTGTTTGGACTTTAATTTGTAAAGTGTCCTGAGTAGACCTTCGTTGTGATTTGGCAATATACAAATAAAATTGGTTTTAATTGAATTCATGGTACATACCCTGGGTAATGTGTTTATAATGGTGCCTATAATAATAATAATCATCATCATCACTATCATCATCAAACATGTTAGCACTACCAAACATTTAAACTGCCGTTCTAGCCAGCAAACATATAAATAACTCACCAAACATTTCAAATAGCTCACCAGATAACTAGCCAGAATTCTGCATCAAAATACACCATATGTTAGTCTTCAATCCAACAACCAAATGTCTACTATGCCCTTGTTAGCTTGCTCATGCTAACACTAGGAAGTAGGCCTCAAGCCTGCTGCATGTATCAAACACTTTTATTAAGCCTGTCCTCTTATACTAGTTTACTTCAGCTTAACAGGTATAATTCTCACATGTGGTGCCATTTATAAAACACATACCTATTTTTACTCCATTCACACACCTTTCTTCTGCTCCAGAGCCAGTCAATGGGCTTTGCCCCGCTATCAGCTAGATTCTTAATTATCTGCCTTAGGCCCTGCCATTTTATACCCAACTCACCTAGCAGAGAGGCAGCTGGCTTGGCTACAAATCCCCTACAACCAACCTCCATGGGGAGTACTTAAACTTTCCAGCCACGTGCCAAAAGCCAATTCTGCCTCCAAAGTCAATTCTGTGTATTTCAGCTTCTTCCTTTCATAAGCTGTATCGACAGCATCCTCCCAGGGAACTGTAAGTTTGACAAAATACACTGTCCACTGTGCTTCTGACCACAGTACAAGGTCTGGTCTGAGGTTCTTGCTTCATTTTCTGGGCCTCTGCCTCCTCTACAAGTGTCTCTATGTTGGTGTCTGAGTAGTTGCATTTCTTTGCTTGTTTCTCACCTGTTGCCATGATTCACCATAATGACAGAACAATTGCATGCCAGGCTCATTATTATGCAGATCAGCATTCATGAATTACTTTACAGTTACTATTTATGGATAAAATGGGTGTGTACAAAGCAGGATATGAGGCTGATTCACGTGCACAATTCTAGATGATCTGTGATTTATAAGGAAACTTGCTTACAGTTATAAAATACACTGTTTTATAAGCCTGAATATTTTTTGGCCTTTGGGCACATGTACACTTTTAGTGAGGATCCTTACGCACAGTTTATAAATGAGACCCCTGGTCTTAGGTTAATGCTGACTATCTCCTCAGGAACTATGAGCTGATTCTGCAAATCTTCTCTTGCCTTTAGCTGTCCTGCATCTTGCCTGTTCAAAATTACTTGTTTGCTGCCTTTTTCACCCTCACAAACAAAATCCCCTCTTGTTTCTTCTTCTCCAGTGAGTTTACCTCTAAGTGCTTACTTTTAGTAGCTGCTGCTAAACATTTCAACATCTGAATGTTCAGTCTTTAATGATGATAATGATAATCACTTTTATTGGCCAAGTATGTTACACACACAAGGAATGTGTCTTTGGTACAGAACTGAGGCAGCCATCTGCAGCACCAGCTCACATACACACACCGATGGTGGTGCTGACCCCGCAAGGTGTTGACTTGACCTTTTTGTTGAAGAGAGGTTCAGTCTGTGGTATTGGACGCTATGGAATTGCACTGCCTGATACAAAGACCTGTTTTTGTTCACACCATTTCTTTTCTGTCATTTTGCTACATATTGTTTTTAGGTTTTGGCAAAGTGATTGTTTGTGGCCTCATTACCAGGATAAGCGTTTTTGTTAAGGCAAGGGGAAAAGAGAATAGATGTGGATTATAACAGTTACATTGATACTTAAGGGCCTCACAAAATGTTTATTGAGCTTGTCACCTGTCTTTGGAGCATGCACTGTTACTTGATGGCCATGACACAGACCTGTGATGTTTGTGTGTCAGGCCTTCCTTTGCTGACTGTGTTCTGCTCTACTTTGTCTCAATCCATCTTGCAGCCATTTGTGCTGACGGCAGCTACTACAAGTTCCTGTTCAACCAGAAAGGGGAGTGTTCCAGAGATGTCTACGCCCAGTTCCTGGAGATGACTGATGGAAAAATATGACCTTTGACTGCTCAGCAAACTTGTATTATGCAGCCTTTTCTCTTTTGTTTTTTCATCCCTGGTTGCACTTGTCCTTATCTTGACAGACTTTAAAAGAGCATCAAATGAAGGGAGGAACACAGACTTTGGGGAATCCTTGCAACAAAAATGGACAATGGGAAGCACCATCAGAGATGCACACTTTTTTGTCTCTGGATAGAGGGACACAGACACTGACTTCACTCTCAAACCAAACACAAGAGAAAAGAGGGACAGTTATATTTTTTGAAATGATGACATGCCGGTTTTTAAGATGTCTTTCGAGGAATTTACAAAGGATCACTATTTTTAATCTCATAGATGATTCTGCTCATTAGATGGATTAAAAATAGAGGTTTTTGTCAACTAACACCACCTAACTCTAGGGCGTGCCTCAGACTGGAGAGAAGTTGGATGTGGGCACATATTATTGTTGTCATATATACATGTTGGTGTATATACCAGTGTACCATAGTAGGTGTTTGCAAAGCAGGTTTAAAATGAGGTAACTTTTCACTTCTGCCTTCAAGGTTCATAGTAACATCTGGAAGATTAGAACAAACCTTGATCCTGTGCTGTTGGAACATAAACTTACGATTACTAGATTTTTTTTTTGATTTTTTTTTTTATATATATTCATTCACTTTATCAACACAATGCACCAGACTGAACTACATAGTATTGTACAAAAGAGTAGCAAAAAGAAAAGAGATGAACATGTATTTTGGTTTCATTCTTTCCCCCATACATTGTGCAATATGTGTTCTCTCTAATTGTTAGAAGGTTGTGAAAGCTGGGTTTGCTGTTTCTACCTACACAAGCAAGCATGTCAATCTTTTCATCAAACTCTCACTAAGAAAGTGACCAAGTTAATTTCTTAAAATGTTAACTATTTCTTTAAGAGTGTGTGAATGTTGTTTGTTGCTGCTGCCTGAACAGGGTGTAAGAGCCAAACATGCACAGATTTCATCTTAAATCACAAAACACAATTTGGGATGAGATTGTTTGATAACTTCTACTCAACAGCTCATCAACTGTACAAATATGAAGAATATTTTGAACTCTGTTCAAGACTGCATTTCACTTAACACACTAATATCTCAAGTTGGTTAAATAAGAAACCTCTGATTAATGGTTTGCTTTATGTACTTTTTGTTGGCCAGCATTACTCCAGTCACAGCTGTTGAATATCTTTTTAAGACACAGCACTCAAAAAAAAAAGGTAGGGTTGGCAATCCTGGAAAAACCAGCAAGAGGAAACTCAATTTTGAAAGTAGGCAACTGAAGAAATCTCGCCATTTCATTCTGATTTCTTTCCCAAGCAACTCCAAAACTGTGCACTGCAACACACACTGTGCGACTACTACTTACAGATTTCAGGAAAATTACAAATGCCCCCAAACAAAAAACCTGTCCACTGGAAATACGGTTAATATGGCATCACTCTTCAGCCCCTTTTGTTCTATCAGTTGTCGCTATCCTTCAAAAGCCACATCCGTGTTAATTCTGGTTTTACTTCTTGTAGCATCAAACTTCTTTTTAGTTGTAACTTTCTCAAATATAGTTTTATCTGCTCAGATAGCTGCTTTAGCCCTGGCTTATAGCCGGTATTAGCCTTAGAAGTCCAGGCTTTTCCAGCAGTGAGAAGTGAAGAGGGAGGCCAGCTAATGCCGTTCAGAACATGAGCTTTATTCCATCTTGATAACATGAACACTGCAAGTGGCTTTTGATGCCAGGTTAACTATATGTAAAAGGAGTCTGTTCTGTGCAGTGGTCTTCTTGCTCTCATACAGACATACAGGTGGCAACAACATTACCCATAAGGCTATATGTCTGTAAGAGGAAGGCCTGGCCTGTAACAACAGTCTCCATTTGCAAACAGAAGCTGCTGCGGGTACCTTCTCTAGTTCGCTAGTTTTAGCTATCAAAATAGAGCGGTAAGACATTTGCCTGCAACTGCAACGCCTTGTGGGAGATTCTTGACTTGTGCATTGGGTACACCGGCAGGCTACACACAATGTGTAGGGAGTTTGGTTGACAGCCAAGTAGGCCATTTAGTGGTTTTGTTTGAGGCAAGTAAAATTCAGGGGCTTTTTTTAGCTCTGCTGCTGCCACAGATGATGGATTTTTTTTTTGTGCTGTCAGTGCATTTAATGGAGATAATGAAATTATCAGAAGTTTGGGGGTGGGTCCTGAGCCGAAATTACACCCCTTCCATTTCTGCAGTATTTAAACTACCAAAAACTACCCTCTCCCGCTTCCATTTTTCATTACACCCCTCCCACCCTTATAAAATAACTACTTTTCCTATATTCTCTATCCTGGCTGGTCTGCCAGTGCCCGAGCACAGCGGAGATCTTCGTAATTGTTCCCCAAAACCTTAAGCACACAAGCACTTCAAGTTCATAAGCATCTCACAATTCTATATTTCCCACATTTTCAGTGTCCCAGCCAGTGAAATGTATTCATTGCCATCGGGATGTAAAGAGAATTTCAAGATATGTAACAAAAAATGCTTCTGAAAATAATCACCAAGCCTATCTTTAAGTAGTGTTTGTCCTTTGCTAATATATCTCTGCACACTACTTTGTCCTGCCCCAGCAGCATTGATAAATTTAGCTAATGCACATCAGGGAATCTAAAGTGCTTAGTTGAACCCTATGGCCATAAACAGGAGAACTGTTCAGCGTAGGTCCACCACAATAGAATGTGTATAAACAAAGCTGCATTACTAATTTGTTTTTTGTCATGTTACTTGATAGCATTTTTATTGATTGAGTGCAAAAACATTTCCCCTGCATTGGTTTCTACACGTGCTGGGGGTCACTGAACACACACAGCACTCGGTGGTCACTGGGACGCTGCAAAACTGAAATGCCAGCTTGTTTCCAAAACACTCAATGATTGTAAAATCTGCATTTAAATATGCAAATAAAATTTAACATCTGCTTTTACATTTCAACTTTATGGGCTCTGTCGTGCCTTTTACATTGTATTATATCTGTGATTAATTGGTTTGTCAATTTGTCAGTTGCTGAAGGGCCCATAAACATTTTATAGGACCTTAAAGAAGTTAGCTTAGTTTCTAAGCAACACTTAAGACTTCACCTAGTAACCTGGCTGTAACTCCCAGCAGGACAACTGCTCTAACCACTTTCACCCCCACACTACTAGTTTCACCCCCAAATGAATTCCAAAATCTCCAGCCGAACCATAGAATAAGCTCTGATTATTTACAGTGGATGCGCAGAAGAGTCTGTAATCTGTACGTCGCCCAGTCTCGGAATATGTATGTATGTGTGTATGTGTGTGTGTGTGTGTGTGTGTGTGTGTGTGTGTGTGTGTGTATATATATATATAACTCAATTTATGCCACCATAGATAATAATATCAAATTGGCAGAACATATTTACTTAACCATGTAATGTGTCCAGCTGCTCTAGACTTGAAAAGGCATTGGGCACACTGGCCCCACGTGTATCCCATGATGTGATTGTGAGTTGAAGTATCGCCCTGCAACCAGAACGAAGCAAACTAGGAGAGCAAACCAGCAACTAGGTAAGCAGGGGATGGTCACACCATCATTATGTGAGTTGTAACTTAATTTGTGCAGTGGGTGGGGGTGCAGAGCAGTTGCCAGTAATTAGTTTAATGTCCATGTCTTCACACCTCAAGCATTAGCATTAGCATTACAAGCACCCTGTCTATACACACAGCCGACTGTGATGGTTAACAGAAATATTTATTCAAGTACTGCACAATTTTGAGGTATCTGTACTTTTTCATTTTCTGCTACTTTATACTTTGACTTTGCTACATTTTACAGAAAAATATTGTACTTTTTACTCACGACATTTATTTGATAACTTTAGTTACTAGTTACTTTTCAGACTGAGATTAAACAAAATACACAGTAATAAGACTTTATTGATCCCCGGTAGGAAATTCACAAGCTACCCAGCAGTATGAAAAGTACTTCAAAGTATAAACATATAACCAGATAGTTAACATTAGCTCTATCAGCTGTAACATTGATCATGATGTACACAATAACACACCAATAATTTATTAGTCTAATAATGATATACATTAATGTGAACTGTCATTTTGCATGAGTACTTTTAATACTTAAAGTATATTTTATGCTAATACTTTTGTACCTAACTATTTGAACACAGGACTTTTACTTGTAACAGTATTTTTACACAGTGGTATTGCCACTTTTACTTAAGTAAACAATTTGAGTACTTCTTCCTCCACTGCTGGTTAAGGGAAGTACAGAGTATACCACTCATTCGGTTCTGATAGTGGAAACACCATATTTGTATCAGCATATCAACAGTGAGCATATCAATTGTGAGCATGGTAACTACCATGCTGACTAACATTTATAAAGCACCACGGAGGGTAAACTCCAATTCCCTTATTTGTTCATCGATTCTCCTTGATACTAGCTCTGCCTAGAAGGCATTTTGGTCTGCCATTCTAATCACTTCTAGGGTTGGACCCCACCAATGTCTGTACCAAGTATGCTGATGATCCATCCAGTCATTTGTCCAGAATCCTGCTAACCACCAAAAACACACACACCAAACAAAAACAAAAAAATCTCCCTGGCAGAGGTAATAAAGCGGTGTGTCGGTCCATATAAGAACTGTGCAAAGAATGGTCCTCACTTTACCTGAACCACTTCCAGGTTGAGCAAGAATCAAGGATGTTGCAAGACTCCTAAAGGAATGTATGAGACTTTGGATGAACCCTCACTGTGTAGATCAGAGTGCAATGTATTGATTGCCCATATGGAAATGTTCGCTGTAGTCCCCCCCCCCCCTTGTATGATTTATCACATATTGCTGACCAACAGCTGGCAATTCACCCCACCTTCAAAGTGTCCAATTTGATCAGCTTATTAACATTTTTGCCTTTGGACATGATAGGATACCTATTCATACAGACTGAGTTGTTGGAAGCATAAAGAATACTTTAGCCCTTACTTAGGCCCTTACTTTCCTGTTCAGCTCCACTACTGAAATGAGAGAGTCAAGCTCTTTTTGTACCTTAAGAAAGCTGATAGTTTACAAGGGAAGCAGCTCCATCCTGGTGGTACACAGGCTTCCTGGAACAGGAAACAGAGAACTACACAGCAGCTGAAGCACATTTCCAGATGATTATCTCATCAGCCACATTATTCTTCACAGCACCAGTTAGGAAACATATTTTCATAACTTCTTTTCTCTGAAAGAAATAATTCTTCATACACAAATGGATTTTGAGCTTGTGTTTGGCCAGCAAAAAGGGTTTTTACTCAAAGAAATACAAACTAAGAGATACTGTTTTAAATAAATTTATAAAAAAAAAAAGCACTGAAGCATATACACCTATCACTTGTTTTTCCTCATGTAACAGAAAATCTGAATAGATGTTTTAGTAGTCTGAAAAGAATAAAATCAGAGAGCTTGCCAAATTCAATGCAAAACAGACAACCAATGATGATGGAAAGTACAGAACAAATAAACATATAAAAAGTAAAAGAAAAGAACTCTGAGGGTTAAGTGCAGCAATCATCTAATGTAGACAAACGTACAAAAAGTAAAAGAAAAGAGAACTATGAGGGTTAAGTGCAGCAATCATATAACGTAGATTCAGTCTAAATTTTCTTCAGTTCCATATTCAAATAAATCAGCTCAAGTACATTGTCTCTAGAATGGTAACATGCAAGCTTGATGAAGCATATGACCAAATACGCATAGGAATATACTTTTTATGTCATAGGATATTTGTAAAATATGAAAACTCTGATATAGTGAAAGAAATTTCATTTGCATGAATGAGCAAAGAACATCTACTCCATAGTGTTTTTTAAAAGGGGAAAAAAGAGACTACATTCATTTCACTGAACAAAGAGTCCACATACAGACAAAAAAGATTCTATGTTGTGATGTTTAAATGTTCTTAAAGACTCCACTTATAGCTTTTAGTTATCTTAATTATTACTAGATTGTATCTGTGCCTTAGGAAACGGAGAAACACTCAAAAATATCCACAAATGTACTTGTACAACGGAATACTGCACATCTACTCACAACTGGGTTAGGTAGGTCGACATGGAGGCTAGCTGCCAAAGATGGGAATGTCCACACTTAGGTACACACACTTCCCTTTGTGGAATAATTACCGATTTCGCTTGTTTGCTTTTTCTATCTGACACACAGTTAAGCGCTTGTCTGTCATGCTACCAGGAAGAGGCTCCTTTCCATCACTGGGGAGATTCGGGACTCCTCACTTGTCCACCAAGTCTTTTTTTTTTCTGGATTTTAAAATACATTCTCTCTTACTGTGCTTCTTGCCATCTGAGTCTCAAACATCAGGGTTTCATAGTCATCAGCAACTCTTTTGTAATTCTACTTTCAATTTGGTCTCTAGTTTTTGCATCGTATTTCATGGTCTTAAATATGTGGGAGAGGAGAAGTTGGGGGAGGAGGGATAGTTCAGGAGGTTTTGCACATTTTGTAGTCCTGTTTGTGTTTCCATGTCTCTTCTATTTTTGGCACCATGAAGTAAGGTGATAACCAGGTAGGATGGAAGGGCACGAGTGTGGAAGGTGTGAGGCTCATTGCGTACAGGAAAGCAGGGGTCAGGATGCAGATCAGGGGGAGGCTACTTGTCATTGACCTGTTCACTGACCCCTCTTTCTCCAACTCTGTCTGTGGTACCGTTGGTGTTGGCAGCTGCCATTTCACCCTCCTCCTTTGTTTTGACTCTCTTCGATTCAGGTTGGTCTTGCACTTCTCCATTCTGCCGCTTGGTAGGGAGGGATGCAGAGGCTGATGCGTGGGTCGCCAGGAGGTGGAGAGGGTTTGCAACAGCTGGAGGAAAGAAGGTAGAATTGATTAAATATTGGTTGTTATATACCCACTTTGGTGGAGGGAAGTAATAGTGGAGTGTAATGGAGCCTAAAGTGTTCCCACAGTTATCAGTTAATAAATGGGCAGACTGAGGGCTGGGTTCAGGGTTTACACTAAATAAATGTTTTTGTAAATGCAGGAAAACAAAAACATTCAGGATTTTTTTTTTTTTGGTTTGTTCCACTGTTAGCAAGCGTGGGAGCAAACACCAACTAACAAAAGTACCTTTTACACTGCCCATTCAAGGCATAAAAGTTGCCAACCCAATGGGGTGGGTTGGGGGGGCACCGAGATTCGAAGAGGCGACTGCTCTACCCACCACACCACTGTCGCCTCCCCAAAGAAACACACAACACTACGATGGCCGGGAATCGAATCCAGATCAACTGCTTGGAACACGTGTCAAACTCAAGGCCCGCCACGTCATTTTATGTGGCCTGCGAGAGTTTAATAGGTGCAAATATATATTAAGTATATTCTGCTTTAAAGCGTGAACTGACCATAAACTACATCTCCCACAATGCATTTATAGATTGTTACCCATAAAGTAACGGCATCTCTCCACTTTAAGTGGAATTGAGAAATCTCTACAAATGATCCCAAAATGTCCAAGAAAAGAGAAATCACCCACTTTCCTGTTTGTCAGAGCATCTCAGCCTCAATTCCCGGTGCTTTTTCGTGTGCTCGGTTGGCTACTATACTGAACTGGTTAATGAATGAGTTTGATCAGAGCTTCTCTGACTTTAAAGCACAGCACTCTGGTTTTGCCATCTTTGCCGATCCTTTCACCTCAGTGTTGTTGTCGTAAAATGCTACGTCTGTCACACTTGTTGGTTGTGCCATAGTTCTGCCCTCCTTGACTGTGACAAAAAAAGTTTTGAATAAAGTTACTATCATAACTTGTTTTTGATATTTTCCTGATTTACTTGAATAGTTTGTTGATTGATGGAGTAATGTGGGTTTCTTAACCTGAACATTTATTTTTACATCTATGCAAATGCATATGTAATATTTGTAACTTGAATAAGTAATAAATACAGAAAGTTATTTGATATGATGAGTAGTTTAATTTATTTTAAATTACATTACATTTAGTTACATTTATACTGTTAATTTGGCCCTTTGAGGACAACCATTATGCTAATGTGGCCCTCGGTGAAAATGAGTTTGACACCCCTGCATTAGAAGGTTGGTCCAGTGATTTATGTGTAGTGATTTTTTTGTTTTCCAGTTTTGAAAGATTATTTTCTTTGCAATATTTTTTTTATTGAAACAAAGTAACACATTAACAAAACAGTACCGAGCATGGGAGACAAGACAACAGATACATGACATTACAAAAATATAGTGTTTTACAAGATTGTAGTGTGTGAAGTGTGGGTATTTCCAACTTATGCAGTCTATGAAATGCAAGAAAGGGAAAAGGAGGGAAAATAAATAATTACTAGTGCTGGGCAACGACTAAAATCCTTAATCGCGTTAACTGCATGATTTTTCTCGGATTAACCGTGAATAACTGCATTGATATGAGCAGCATTCAATAATGAATTCAAAAGTAGTGTATTGTGCACTTCTATTTTAAAAGTACTACTATATGAACAAAAGTGCAATAACATTTGGTCTGCAAACACTTTAAACAAATAAGGTGCTTTTTTACACAGTAGCAGCAAATCTCAATGTAATCAAGCTCATATCAAGGCATATCAATCAAGGCTCATACGTGCTGTCATTCGTTGCAATCCTAATAACGTTCCTCAGATCTTCCACAATACTAATCGGCCTGCAGTTTGTAGCTATCCACTTTGCTATGGCATTTGTTAGCTTGTCTTGCTTTTGTTTACCTATACTTCTCCCACACGCTACATAGTCTGCTGAAGCCTCCTTCCGCTGTTTGTTTGGGTGGGTGATTTGCTGGCATCAACTGTGTGTATTACATTTAAGTGATACTTCAGACTCGAAGTACTCCGGTGATAAGAAAATTCAGCTTTGCAGTGGCTACAAATGACTTTGGTTCTATCAACTCTGCGGTGCGGAAGAGATTTAAATTGAAAATGTCCATGTAAGAGTCCTTTACCTTTTTCCATTTTTCTGTCCCCGCCAGTTCTATTCAGTTCCAGATGACGTGAGCGCTGCAGCGGTCTTACACCCACCCCAAATGCTCTTATTGGTTGAGACACATGATGACTCCCATCTCAAGCCAGTACTGATCAACATCCCACCTCTCCTGTGACCCACGGTTTGTCTGTATGCGTATTCAG
>NW_018127976.1:843097-851425 GCF_001952655.1 Monopterus albus | reverse complement strand
AATGTTCGCTGGAGCCCCCCCCCCCCTTGTATGATTTATCACATATTGCTGACCAACAGCTGGCAATTCACCCCACCTTCAAAGTGTCCAATTTGATCAGCTTATTAACATTTTTGCCTTTGGACATGATAGGATACCTATTCATACAGACTGAGTTGTTGGAAGCATAAAGAATACTTTAGCCCTTACTTAGGCCCTTACTTTCCTGTTCAGCTCCACTACTGAAATGAGAGAGTCAAGCTCTTTTTGTACCTTAAGAAAGCTGATAGTTTACAAGGGAAGCAGCTCCATCCTGGTGGTACACAGGCTTCCTGGAACAGGAAACAGAGAACTACACAGCAGCTGAAGCACATTTCCAGATGATTATCTCATCAGCCACATTATTCTTCACAGCACCAGTTAGGAAACATATTTTCATAACTTCTTTTCTCTGAAAGAAATAATTCTTCATACACAAATGGATTTTGAGCTTGTGTTTGGCCAGCAAAAAGGGTTTTTACTCAAAGAAATACAAACTAAGAGATACTGTTTTAAATAAATTTATAAAAAAAAAAAGCACTGAAGCATATACACCTATCACTTGTTTTTCCTCATGTAACAGAAAATCTGAATAGATGTTTTAGTAGTCTGAAAAGAATAAAATCAGAGAGCTTGCCAAATTCAATGCAAAACAGACAACCAATGATGATGGAAAGTACAGAACAAATAAACATATAAAAAGTAAAAGAAAAGAACTCTGAGGGTTAAGTGCAGCAATCATCTAATGTAGACAAACGTACAAAAAGTAAAAGAAAAGAGAACTATGAGGGTTAAGTGCAGCAATCATATAACGTAGATTCAGTCTAAATTTTCTTCAGTTCCATATTCAAATAAATCAGCTCAAGTACATTGTCTCTAGAATGGTAACATGCAAGCTTGATGAAGCATATGACCAAATACGCATAGGAATATACTTTTTATGTCATAGGATATTTGTAAAATATGAAAACTCTGATATAGTGAAAGAAATTTCATTTGCATGAATGAGCAAAGAACATCTACTCCATAGTGTTTTTTAAAAGGGGAAAAAAGAGACTACATTCATTTCACTGAACAAAGAGTCCACATACAGACAAAAAAGATTCTATGTTGTGATGTTTAAATGTTCTTAAAGACTCCACTTATAGCTTTTAGTTATCTTAATTATTACTAGATTGTATCTGTGCCTTAGGAAACGGAGAAACACTCAAAAATATCCACAAATGTACTTGTACAACGGAATACTGCACATCTACTCACAACTGGGTTAGGTAGGTCGACATGGAGGCTAGCTGCCAAAGATGGGAATGTCCACACTTAGGTACACACACTTCCCTTTGTGGAATAATTACCGATTTCGCTTGTTTGCTTTTTCTATCTGACACACAGTTAAGCGCTTGTCTGTCATGCTACCAGGAAGAGGCTCCTTTCCATCACTGGGGAGATTCGGGACTCCTCACTTGTCCACCAAGTCTTTTTTTTTTCTGGATTTTAAAATACATTCTCTCTTACTGTGCTTCTTGCCATCTGAGTCTCAAACATCAGGGTTTCATAGTCATCAGCAACTCTTTTGTAATTCTACTTTCAATTTGGTCTCTAGTTTTTGCATCGTATTTCATGGTCTTAAATATGTGGGAGAGGAGAAGTTGGGGGAGGAGGGATAGTTCAGGAGGTTTTGCACATTTTGTAGTCCTGTTTGTGTTTCCATGTCTCTTCTATTTTTGGCACCATGAAGTAAGGTGATAACCAGGTAGGATGGAAGGGCACGAGTGTGGAAGGTGTGAGGCTCATTGCGTACAGGAAAGCAGGGGTCAGGATGCAGATCAGGGGGAGGCTACTTGTCATTGACCTGTTCACTGACCCCTCTTTCTCCAACTCTGTCTGTGGTACCGTTGGTGTTGGCAGCTGCCATTTCACCCTCCTCCTTTGTTTTGACTCTCTTCGATTCAGGTTGGTCTTGCACTTCTCCATTCTGCCGCTTGGTAGGGAGGGATGCAGAGGCTGATGCGTGGGTCGCCAGGAGGTGGAGAGGGTTTGCAACAGCTGGAGGAAAGAAGGTAGAATTGATTAAATATTGGTTGTTATATACCCACTTTGGTGGAGGGAAGTAATAGTGGAGTGTAATGGAGCCTAAAGTGTTCCCACAGTTATCAGTTAATAAATGGGCAGACTGAGGGCTGGGTTCAGGGTTTACACTAAATAAATGTTTTTGTAAATGCAGGAAAACAAAAACATTCAGGATTTTTTTTTTTTTGGTTTGTTCCACTGTTAGCAAGCGTGGGAGCAAACACCAACTAACAAAAGTACCTTTTACACTGCCCATTCAAGGCATAAAAGTTGCCAACCCAATGGGGTGGGTTGGGGGGGCACCGAGATTCGAAGAGGCGACTGCTCTACCCACCACACCACTGTCGCCTCCCCAAAGAAACACACAACACTACGATGGCCGGGAATCGAATCCAGATCAACTGCTTGGAACACGTGTCAAACTCAAGGCCCGCCACGTCATTTTATGTGGCCTGCGAGAGTTTAATAGGTGCAAATATATATTAAGTATATTCTGCTTTAAAGCGTGAACTGACCATAAACTACATCTCCCACAATGCATTTATAGATTGTTACCCATAAAGTAACGGCATCTCTCCACTTTAAGTGGAATTGAGAAATCTCTACAAATGATCCCAAAATGTCCAAGAAAAGAGAAATCACCCACTTTCCTGTTTGTCAGAGCATCTCAGCCTCAATTCCCGGTGCTTTTTCGTGTGCTCGGTTGGCTACTATACTGAACTGGTTAATGAATGAGTTTGATCAGAGCTTCTCTGACTTTAAAGCACAGCACTCTGGTTTTGCCATCTTTGCCGATCCTTTCACCTCAGTGTTGTTGTCGTAAAATGCTACGTCTGTCACACTTGTTGGTTGTGCCATAGTTCTGCCCTCCTTGACTGTGACAAAAAAAGTTTTGAATAAAGTTACTATCATAACTTGTTTTTGATATTTTCCTGATTTACTTGAATAGTTTGTTGATTGATGGAGTAATGTGGGTTTCTTAACCTGAACATTTATTTTTACATCTATGCAAATGCATATGTAATATTTGTAACTTGAATAAGTAATAAATACAGAAAGTTATTTGATATGATGAGTAGTTTAATTTATTTTAAATTACATTACATTTAGTTACATTTATACTGTTAATTTGGCCCTTTGAGGACAACCATTATGCTAATGTGGCCCTCGGTGAAAATGAGTTTGACACCCCTGCATTAGAAGGTTGGTCCAGTGATTTATGTGTAGTGATTTTTTTGTTTTCCAGTTTTGAAAGATTATTTTCTTTGCAATATTTTTTTTATTGAAACAAAGTAACACATTAACAAAACAGTACCGAGCATGGGAGACAAGACAACAGATACATGACATTACAAAAATATAGTGTTTTACAAGATTGTAGTGTGTGAAGTGTGGGTATTTCCAACTTATGCAGTCTATGAAATGCAAGAAAGGGAAAAGGAGGGAAAATAAATAATTACTAGTGCTGGGCAACGACTAAAATCCTTAATCGCGTTAACTGCATGATTTTTCTCGGATTAACCGTGAATAACTGCATTGATATGAGCAGCATTCAATAATGAATAAAGTACTACTAATTGAACAAAAGTGCAATAAGATTTGGTTTGCAAACACTTTAAACAAATAAGGTACTTTTTAACAGAAGCATTCCCTTTGCACAGTAGCAGAAAATCTCAAACAATATAATCAAGCTCATATCAAGGCACATCAATCAAGGTTCATACATGCTGTCATTCGTTGCAATCCTAATAACGTTGCGGATTAACCGTGAATAACTGCATTGATATGAGCAGCATTCAATAATGAATTCAAAAGTAGTGTATTGTGCACTTCTATTTTAAAAGTACTACTATATGAACAAAAGTGCAATAACATTTGGTCTGCAAACACTTTAAACAAATAAGGTGCTTTTTTACACAGTAGCAGCAAATCTCAATGTAATCAAGCTCATATCAAGGCATATCAATCAAGGCTCATACGTGCTGTCATTCGTTGCAATCCTAATAACGTTCCTCAGATCTTCCACAATACTAATCGGCCTGCAGTTTGTAGCTATCCACTTTGCTATGGCATTTGTTAGCTTGTCTTGCTTTTGTTTACCTATACTTCTCCCACACGCTACATAGTCTGCTGAAGCCTCCTTCCGCTGTTTGTTTGGGTGGGTGATTTGCTGGCATCAACTGTGTGTATTACATTTAAGTGATACTTCAGACTCGAAGTACTCCGGTGATAAGAAAATTCAGCTTTGCAGTGGCTACAAATGACTTTGGTTCTATCAACTCTGCGGTGCGGAAGAGATTTAAATTGAAAATGTCCATGTAAGAGTCCTTTACCTTTTTCCATTTTTCTGCCCCCGCCAGTTCTATTCAGTTCCAGATGACGTGAGCGCTGCAGCGGTCTTACACCCACCCCAAATGCTCTTATTGGTTGAGACACATGATGACTCCCATCTCAAGCCAGTACTGATCAACATCCCACCCCTCCTGTTACCCATGGTTTGTCTGTATGTATATTCAGAGCCAGTGAGCAACGGACTTTCAAAATAATAGTAAAAATAAACTGCGTTAATGCCCAATAAAATAATTGTCGGTGTTAATGAAGTATTACGTTAATGCGAAAATAACGTGTTAACTTGCCCATCACTAATAATTACATAAATAAAAAATTACCAATAATAATGATAACAGTAATAAAATCAGATTTTTAAATCATTGTTGATAAGTGATAGGGAGCAGTAAATGGAAGGGTGGGTTGGGTCTTTGTTTGATTTTAAAAAGAGTGTCATAATGGCTGTATTCATATATACATATTGCTATTGTAGAGGTGGCTTTAGATTCTGTGGTGACTGAGAAACAGTGGTGATAACATGTGCCAGAAGCATCGGGACCTAACATGACACCTGAGGTATTTTTTGCAAGTGGAGAGGATGAGTGTCTTTGCCACCACGTGAGGTTCTGTCCACTTTGCAATAAGCTCCGTTAGTATATAACTTGTCCCCATCACCTTATCAGACAATTTCCAATCCCACAATCCCACAAACAGTCTTGCAACCTCTGGTGCAGATCTCATGCTTTTAGGCCACATTTCTCTCAACATAGAAAATATGTTTGGTTTCCAAGTGACTCTTCAGTTTGATGCACCACACTGGCATTAATTAACTTCTCCCAATAGATGACGCACTTATGCTGAAGGCTGTTGACATCAGCGGTCAAGCTGAAGCCATAAGACAGGTAGGTAGCTTTCATGACACTGTCTACTGACAATTCTTTTTTATCTTTTCCTGAGGTGGTTGTTTTTAGGCTATAGGATTTGCCACCGGAATCGGAAATGTGTGTACAAAGTAGTGATATAGTATATTAAAAATGCATTCATAACTCTCTGTATTGCTGTATACTGCAATATGTATGGTCTTCACAAAATTCCACAGCATACCTGGACTTGCCTCACGGCACACCGTTTGGGAGCCACTGGTTTAATTGGTGGATAAATTAACATGTTAGGACTAATCTAATGTATGTTTTCTAATGAAGCCTGGAAGTTGTGCAGCAGTGTTCTATGTGGTTTTTGTTTGGCCAACTGTTGAATGGTGACAGACTTCAGTAGAAGCTCTGCAGGTTTAAATGATTATATTGTGGTATTTAATTTAATTTATCATTAAAGTAAACAGATCAGTGGCTTAAAATTATTTTAGAAAAAGGCACTTCATTTCATAAATTGTTAACAATTAACCAATTATTGACTGTTAACACGATTAAAAGAAAACTGCTTAAAATGTGCATCCCTAATGCAAACAATGCAGAATATTACTTAAAAATCAACAAAATTATTGTAAGAGGAAGGAAATGTGCTTCTTACTTTGTGAGCACACAATGTGAGCTTCAATGCATCAAAATTAAAACAAGTTGCGCAAGTCCACAATACACCCCGCTTTGACAAGCAGATTAGTTTGGTGGTCAAAATAAGCTTCTTTCAGCTGAGGCTCCTAGCAAAAGTAAAACCTTTTTTATCTCGAGACAACTTAGAAAAAGCCATTCATGCCTTCATTAGCTCATGACTTGACTACTGTAATGCCCTCTATACTGGAATTAGTCAGTCTCAACTCCATAGGCTCCAACTCGTACAGAATGCGGCTGCTCACCCCGGTTCTTCAGTCCCTTCACTGGCTTCCAGTACAGTTTAGAATAGATTTTAAAATTTTACTGTTTGTGTTCAAGGCCATTAATGGTCTATTTGACTGATCTTTTAACCATTTATACCCTGGTCAGAGCGCTGCGTTCCTCTGAGCAAGTGTGTCTGGTTGTCCCACAGGCAAGGTATAAAAAGTGGGGAGATCGTTCTTTCACTGTGTATGCCCCCAAGCTCTGGAATACCCTGCCCCCCAAGGTTCAATCTATAATGGAGTTAATGGTTTTTAAGTCTAAATTAAAGGCACATTTATTCAGACTGGCTTTTGGTATCTAATATTTAGCAACGATGCTATACAGGGCCTACAGGCCTTCCTGATTTTATATTTCGTAATCTTACTCTCTCTGTACTTTGACTCATTTTTATTCTACAGGAGTGTTATAGTTCTTACAGATCATTGTTTTAAATTTGCGTAATGTTGACTGTTCTTTTGTTTATGTATTTTGGCATGCTCTGTTTTATTGTGAAGCACTTTGAGCTCCCTTCGGTGTTGTAAAGCGCTATATAAACAAATAAATTATTATTATTATTGATTAAGATAGGTGGATGCTGAGAGGAGAGGGCTGTACGTTGGGTTTTTAAACCGGCCTCCACTGGTGTATTAGCACACACCTGTGTGTCCCAAGTTGTTACATATTTGTAGACGCAAATGCTTAAGCATGCTTTAATCTACAATAGTTGGTGTGTGTGTGCCTTTCTTTTACTTACATTATGGGGACCAAAACATGTTAACACACTCACATTGTGGGGACCTGGCCATCACTGAATTTTAGGGTGGTTTATGGTTAGGTGTTAGGCAAGTATTAGGGTGTTAGGCAAGTAGTGGTTATGGTTAAGGTTAGGATAGGTCTACAGGCAATGAATGTAAGTCAATGTAAAGTCCCCACAAGGAATGAAAACACTGTGTGTGTGTGTGTGTGTGTGTGTGTGTGTGTGTGTGTGTGTGTGTGTGTCACCTGTGCTAGCAGCAGTACTGATGGGGACCAGATGGGTCCCATTTTGTGTGATGGCCTTTATTGGGAGCTGATGCTGACCAAGCGGAGCTTGTTGCACGATAGTAACTGTTGTCAGGGGAGTGGCCTGAGAGCTTTGGATTATACGACTGACTCCACCTATAGATGAGGCTGTGATGGATGGCACCGGCTCCACTTTCACTTCTCAGGGAGAGAAATCATATCAAAATCAATACATGTATATTGTCTGCACAACGCTATATTTAAACTGACACGGAAGATAGCATCATGAACCTGGTCTCACCTTTGACCTCTTGGTGCTCTCCACCTCCATTCTCCTGAGGTTCTGGGCTCACTGCAGCAGCTGATTGTCCACCAACAGTTGCCACGGTGACTGCTGGGATCTGGTGGACAACATGCACTGTCTGCATGACGGGGGTGGAGCTAACAGTCGTCGTTACAATGGCTGGTGTGGCCATGGCATAAGTCACAGGCTTGATGGTCGTCTGAGGCATCTGGCGCTGTACGGTGATCAATACTGGCTGGTTGTTGAGTGGGGAGCCTATCAGACGGCAGGCAGAAAGGTTACTGTTACTTCTGTAAAAATGGACATGTTGCACATAAATACAGAAAAATTCTGCACTATCACATAACTTTTAGGTAATGAAAGGACAGAGTTTAGCACTGTCATCTGATTTATTTTCCATTTCAACCCTTTATTGTTACAGTTCATTGCCTTGCCAATGGCACCTGTCAACTGACAGGGGACATAAACTAGTGCAGAATCTTGTTTTACCAGGGGAGTTCTGTGCAAAGCGAGCCTCTTGGATGACAGCAAGTTTGGGCTGCACTGTAGTGGTTTGTGAGGGGGCTGGTGGAGGGGTTGGCTCGGGCTCTATGGGGACTGGGGACCCCTCTCTAGACAAGCTGTTTGGGGTCTGGACCCCACTGGAGTGGGCGGACAGTGCCCCTGTGTGGTTGGGAGAAGCTGGAGCACTCCTGGGAGAGGAAAAGAAACAGTGTCAGTCACAACTGTACAAGTAAAAAAAAAAAAAAAAAAAAAAAAACCGAAAGGGTGCCTTCACTAAAGTCTAGTTTAAAGGTT
>NW_018127976.1:835911-842983 GCF_001952655.1 Monopterus albus | reverse complement strand
TCAAGTGTTCTTTACCTAGAGGAAAGAGGTCCCACAGGGGTCCTGAAGCAGGGCACCCCCCTGGGCCTGCGCTTCCTGAAGGCTTGTTCTATCAGCTTCCCTTCAGAGGTGGGGTCGATCCTCCAAAATGAGCCTTTGCCTGGCTCCTCTTGAGAGCGGGCCACCTTGATGAAGTACCGGTTCAGGGACAGGTTGTGCCGGATCGAGTTCTAAAACCCAAAAAATACAAAACACACATATACTGTACAATTCTTTGAAATGATGACAAAATATAAAGTGTGAGAACATCCCCTTGTTGTTCCACAAGCCCTTTTTGGCTTGGTGTAAGGGCACCTCCACTTCAAGGGGTCTTTACATTGTGGGTATGTTATTATTATGGGTATGTTTAGATTTTCCGGCTATGAGTAGCTCATCCATTTATGCAATGTAATGTGGAAGAAAAGTCCACAAACAGCACACACAACAGTTTTTTGAACAACTGACTATTTTGAACACATGCAAAAAACTGATTAGAATTACTGTGCAAGATAAATTTGGTGTATAGCTTTGAACACTGGCCTTGGCTCAAGATGAGTTTTTGATGAGCAGTCACTGAGGACTCTAGACCTGATGTGGCGACTGTGTCATTACTCACATCTGCATGTCTGAATAACATAAGCCCTATTCAAGAGACCACTTTGAATCTGCTTGTCAACATTAGCAAAGACTGTTATATTGGGTTGGCAATTTAGATAAATGAAAAATGCCTTTGTTCTCTCTTCACATTCATCCAAAACCAAAAGGGAATTAAGTACTGACCTGCCAGCCTTTATCAGCTGTTCTGTAGTAGGGATAGTTCTTGGTGATGTGAGTGTATATTCCATTCAGTGTTAGCTGTTTATCCGGGGCCATGGTGATAGCTTGGACTATTAGTTGAGCATAAGAATATGGAGGTTTGGAGTCATCCTGTGGAAGATGAAAGACAGTTTCAATCATATGATCATGGGAGTATTTTTGTTGTTGTTCAGAATCAGCTTTATTGGCCGTGTTGGACACATGAGGAATTTGACTGTGGTACAGCGGCTCACAATGCGTTTGTACATGTCCTTATGTAAGGCAGCAATGGTCAAGTAAACAATATAAGGCTGAGAGAACAGAAAGGAAAGAGGTAATGTGCAAACGAGCAAAAGGAATGTGCATTAGGAAAAAAGATTAAAAAAATAAAAATAAAGTACTTATAGAGACCAGTCTAGATGCATTTTATGGATCTATTTGTACAAGGTATATTTACAGGTATTGCACTGACGGTTATCAACCAGTCATACTGTTGTGGGTTAAGTGTTAATCAGAGTGACGGCCCGTGGGAAGAAACTGTCCTTGTGCCTGGTTGTCTTGGCGCACAGTGGCCTGTAGTGCCATCCAGAGGGGAGGAGTTCAAACAGATTGTGTCCAGGGTGTGAGGGGTCTGCAGAAATCTTCTCTGCCCTCCTTTTGTTGTTGTTGTTAACAAAACACTCACAGGACAATAATAAAGTCATATATTCTCTCTAGTTATTTCACAAACACACGCATGAACACACACAGACTTAGCAAAGTTCAACCAGGAACTGTACTCTGTCCTTGTTGTCATGAGTGTTGGACAATTTTTAGACTTCAGTGAGTAACTATTATGTTGACAGTGCTTGAATTCATTAACATGTCTCTGAAGTCTATTGCCATCATCATGTAACTCTTTTTTTCTGGGATATTCTCCTTCAGTGCATTCTGAGACACAGACACACTAACAATATTTATCCATATCTTGCCCAGTTTTAAGTCTGCCCTGGACAGTCTTTTTCTCACCTTTGGGCTGTCTTCACCCGAGGCCTCTTTGTCATTTTCTGATTGGGAGTTGTCCCCTATAAGGTCAGAGGCCAAAACACGGCCAGCCCTGTAGCTAGAGAGCCCTGCCCCTCGTGGACTTGATGGACAGGAGTTTGCTGCACTGTAAAATAGATAAAACATCTTTGAGGGGTGCATTCTACATTTCTGGAACAAAAAAAGTTGTTTTTGAGGTTTACACTCTCACCTAATGGTGCCAGTAGGTGAAGGCAGGGGGCTCATGAGGTGGGCAATGTTGTCAGGAATGTTTATGGTCAGTGGTGAAATCTGGGGCTGGATGGTTTTGACTGGGGATTCCGGCATGTTCCTTGGCTCCTTCTTGTCATTGGACAGAGCTGTGAACGTGATCTTTATACTTGTGCTGGGGAACCGGAAACAACACCTGAGAACCAAAGACAAACACAGAAAAACACATCAGTGTGTCTTCAATGTCGATACATGTCCAGGTAAATTATTGTACATTTGACTACATTAGTATGAATATTTGTCTACATCTGAATACCAATTAAATATGTGCAGTGCTTATGACGATGTTATATAGAAAGTCCTCCTGGCTAGCAACAGGCAGGTCAAGGAGGTTAACTGAAGCCCACAGAAGAGCACTGAGAATCAGCCTCACAAAGACATGGACATGAAACATGGTTATTATGTAACATATCATGTCAAATTTATTATTAATAGGATACATTTAGAATAGCTGCTGAAACCTTCAAATCACTTACTATGGAAACAATATGACCACATCCTACTCAATCAAACATTTTTTAAGTTTCAATGTAAAATGTGAGTTATCAGCACAACGTTTTGCAATATGAGGTTGTACTGAGGGGGTACTGACAAACAAGATGAGCAATGTAAACACAGACAAGGAACAAGAGATCAAGCTGACATTGAGCTACAAGTTAACTACAGCACTAACCTGCATTAACCTACAGCACTGGTCCATGCATTTGTTACTTCCAGGCTGGACTACTATAACTCTTTACTATCAAGATGTCCCTAAAAATTCCCTGAAAAGCCTCCAGTTAATCCAAAATGCTGCAGCCAGAGTACTACAATGTATATGCTATATAACACACTTGTGTGAATAGTAGGCAACCGTGCACACATTCTTAGCTAAACAATGAGTCTGCGAAGTGGAACAAATGTGCGTTAACATTATGACGAATAAACTACAATACCCAAAAGATGAACACAAGGTCGCGAATCATCTTAAACGTGATTTTATATTTGGCAACAACACGACTACATTTTGATACCTGGCAAGGAGAGTTCATGTGACGTTATCGCCATACAAACCAGTATGGTTAGCATGTATCATGCTACATGCTGCTTAACACAACACGTGCAACACCGCTACGGGATAACAAAACATGAGCTCATAAATCGACAGATTTCTTTTAGTTTAAGCAATCTGGCCATATCAATCTTACATTCGTGGAAGCTGGAGAGGTGGCGCCCCTCTTCTCTGGAACACCCCATCAACAAACACCCCGTTTTTCCCTAGGCATCGGAGATAGTATTCCCCTGTGCCAGTGCCATCCTCTCCCGCGGTGAATATTTCGAGGTGCCGCCGAGAGATGAAGCTGGAATGTCCCATACTGACGTCCACCGAGCCCTGCGAGGAGTTCCGGCCGATGGTCACCGACTTTTTCTTCATCAAATACTCGAATTCACGGCCCTCCAGCCGGGCTACCGCCGACCCCAACATCCCGCTTATCACCGCCATCTTCTCGAGTATTTGGTGAAGATTTGAAAATGTGTATTAAACGCAAACTAAGCTGTTACAGAGAATCGAATAGGTGATTTTTTTTTTTTTTTTTTTTTTTTTTTTTTTGAAAAAGGGGGGGGGGGGGGGGGGGGTCAAATTTTACACAGCGGAGAATTTGGCTAGGAACGTGCCAGATCGGGAACACAGCGGCTCCGACCCACCGCAGCGAGGGGACGTTAGCCAATCGAAAGCGGCCCAACGGGCGGAAGTACTGCAACAGACAACCCCTTCCACCACTGGGAAACCGGCTTGGGTAGGCAGATGTGTGATGTTTTCCAATGACAACAAAAATACAAATAATCTTAAAAAGGAGGTCGGTTGCACTGCAGTGTGACACGCAGATGGATACAGGAATGGAAAAAGCGGTGCAGTGAATTCAAGGACTACACAAGACCAGAAGACATCTCATCCGTTCATTCTGTAAATGGCTTTACTAGGTCCACATCTTTAGAAACATTTCTCTGCGCAGCTTTGACCAAAATGATGAAAAACGACCTTATTTTGCATTATTACATTATAAGGTACAAAACCTCAGTCTTCTCAGAAAGCTCTACCCTTATAAACAAAGAATAGAATGAATCCAAGCCAAATAAAATTGATTTTCGTATATCTGTAACCTGGTTCCTGCATTAACCTATTTTGGCCATTTGGGGGCAGCGGAAACAAGCATACATATCTAATATTAACATATTGACATTATCACCTTAAACAGTTAACATGACAAACATGTCTATTTATACATCCAGCAGACATGAAACAGCATTATCCTTTATTTTGGGTTATGTTTGTGTTGCATGTTAAATAGTCTTAGCTCTGGTTTTGGTCTTCATCAACTCCTACTTGTAATCACTAACTTGATGCTGGGCAAGTAGTGTATCAGCTTTTCCAGTGAAATCAGCTGGCTGCTGCTGTAAAGGACACTGATAAGAATAGTGAGAGTGACAAAAGAATAACATGAAAGATGCTAAAACAATAGTGTTGTAGGAGGAGTATAATAGGAGCTGAGGGAAACTGCAAGTTATAATTATCACCTGACACTGCTGTTTCACCCCTTTCATATTACATAAGCAAATTTGATTCCGCCATAAGATAAAAATATGATTAATGCAAATTTTTTAAAAAGTGTACACCAGCAGAAAAGCCTCCACAATTTCACTAATCAATTTCCTAATTAAAATTTTCAGTGGGCTAAATTTTCTAGACATCCCTGCTCTGTTATTGTTATTGTGGTAATTTATGTATAAATATTAGGGCTGTCAAAGTTAACACAAATTCCTAGCACAAATGTTTTTGACGCGATTAGCGCATGCACGTGTGACAGCAATTTTGAATGCGGATTCATACATTTTATTCATTCATTAGGTCGTATGTTTAATGATTGTAGACTCTGTTCCTGGGTGGCATAGTGGTGAACACTGTCACTTCACAGCAAGAAGGTTCTGGGTTTGAGCCCCAGCTGACCCGGGACCTTTCTATGCGCAGTTTGCATGTTCTCCCTGTGCCTGCGTGGGTTCTCTCCAAGTACTCCAGCTTCCTCCCAAAGACATGCAACTTAGGTTGATTGGCAGCTCTAAATTGCCCCTAGGAGTGAGTGTGAATGTATATGGTTGTATAAGCTCTGTTTTATTACAAAACTTCTTCCGGCTCTTTCAAACCAGGAACTCACAAAGACGAAGTAGACCACTTTAGATTTTATAAAAAATAACCGTACTGGTTTATTCAGAGGATCACATGTAAAATTAACATTACACGTCTAGATCTCTCCCACCACCAACCTGCGCGCAGGCAGCTTGGAAGATGAAAGACCCTGAACCAAAAAACCTATACAATATTAATCACTTAGCTGGGCTAGCCCATTCTACCCAGGCACGTCAAACTGTGACATCACCTGATATGCCAGCTTGCAGCTGACCATAACAATAGTCAAAACATGAGGAAAAGTCAAGGTGTGTGGCTGTTGATTAGTGGTGTGTATCTAAGAACAATTTGACATGACATTTCACATTAAGACAAATATTAAGATTAGCATTACAGTTAATAATAACAACCCTCCTTGCCTGCAGCCTTTGTCTGATTTAATTAGCCTTGGCCTAGATGCAGTCTGCAAGCACATCAGAATAACTGAGCATTTACAGCCTGAGCTAGACATCCTGTCTCCACTAAACATTTCTAGACAACAAATCTCTGAATATCTATCCAACTAAGAAATAACCTAACAGTTGTTTGTCTACATGTTCAGGTTAAGAAGATATTAACCAGGTGTATCTGTATTCTGCATCATGGCGCCCTCCAAGGCAGACGTGTTTTGGTGTTCCACTCCCGAATGGCTGCTGTGTATGTTAGCCCAAGAGCTAATTCCTCGTCGGCTCTCAGCAAACTCCACGACATCATTAGCGCGCTAGAGACAGCGCACCCCGATGCTATATTTATTGCTGCAGGTGACTTTAACCAGTGCTGACTGTACTTCCCAAATAAAACAAGTAGGTGTGTGTAGGTTGTAAGATTTGATTCTTATAGGCTCTAGTTACTTTATAACCTTTTAGTTACTTTTCATACCTTTTACTTTCCTTGCTTATACATGTTAAAACTGTATTGATGATTGTCCAGAACTACTTTAATACATTTATTTTCCTTGTATATATATCTTCCAATTGTATTGATGAGTCAAGTGATACTTAAGTAGAAATTGACTACTTTAACTTCTGTGTAGACATAGTGTTTGTATTCATGAGGTCCTGCTTTGTCCTGTAATAGGATTACACAGATAGGGGGTCTGCAGCGCAGATGACCCATTGTTCAGTTGCCGCCTGGAAAATCACATCACAACATATACACCTGGTTTTGATCACATTTCAGCATGAATTGTTGCACCTTTGTCTGGGGCGGACCTAGCCCAAGAATATAAATGTAATGTAAAAACATAACTCGGGATTCAGAAGCCAGCTTTCCTGTGGGAGCTCTGTCTCTCTGAATCCAGCGCTGTAAAGACTTTCCTGTGATCAGACTTTCAGTAAACTTTCTGTTGAGTTTAAACAGCCCTCTCCTGTCTTCACTTCTCGTGCTTCCAACAAAAGAACTGGGTTATTTTCTAACAAGGTTTGTGCTTGTGAGAGAGAGTAGTGCTACACTGAGGACCACTAGAGTGTGGCTAGGTGGCCAAGTGTGGTCAAGGTCAAAGTGTTTATTTGTCATATGCACAGTTAGGAAACATGTTTCCCTGTACAATGAAATTCTTACTTTGCCGTCCACATGAATGCCACAAAATACAAATGAAATATAATGTAGTTAAATAAGTAACACAAAATCTAAGGCACTTTAAGCAGCAAATACAGCATTATAATAAAAATATATAAGAATATAAGAGAATGTATGCTGCATGGGAGCAGCATGTGCAGCAGTCAACAGTCAATGTGCAATTATGCATGTGCAAACTGAGAATGT
>NW_018127976.1:826350-835735 GCF_001952655.1 Monopterus albus | reverse complement strand
CTGCGGGGGTAAATGTGTAAAAATCAATTAAAAAAAAAAAAAAAAAAAAACGATATCAAATATCTGTTTACAGTATCAATAGCTGAAGAGTTGCCAATTAATTAACAGCTGACATGGTGTTTCTATCTGAAAGTATGCTTAACATAGTAAGATGTGAACATTTTTCCCATTCATTTGAATGTGGCAAAATTTGCTGAAAAAAGATGAATATTTTAAAAAGAAATATATAAGACGGAATTGTAAGATTTGATTCTTAGAGGTTCTAGTTACTTTATAAGCTTTTGTTACCTCTCATACCTTTAGTTCCCCTTAATTACTTTTCATTATTTTAGTTCCCTTTAGTTACCTTTAATAACCTTATTTTCCTTGTTTATACATATTACAGCTGTATTGATGATTGTCCAGAACTACAGAGTTTTGGTTACTTTTTAATACATTTATTTTCCTTGCTTATATATCTTACAATTGTAATGAGGCAGAATCTGCTTACTTTCTGTAACTTCTGAATGTCGGCATCCCCCAGGCAACCAGATGGCTCATTTACATTTTAACAAAGCCCTGCTAGCCCGTTTCACACCCACACCTAGACCCACATAGCATATCCCAGGTTCTGCCTCACCAGGGGGGCTCACAACCTGAGATGACCATTTGGCCAGTTTAGCATACTTATTAGCATCACACACACAGGGGGCCTGCAACCCAGACAACCCATTGTTCTGTGCGCTTGATTAAGACCAAACTGAGACACACACACACACACATACATGTCTTTATGCCTTTGTGTGGCCCACGTTCTGAGAGTTCTTTGTGAGGGTATTAGAGTGATTTTTATTTTTACATAGATATGAATAGGATTAGTTATGGTTTTTTATTATATAACACACAAGTCTATATAATTTAATCTTACAGTTATGTTCATGTAGTTACATATCACCCTATGTGTTCACTGAATCACTGGTCAATATTTATTGTGTAAGCTAACTGGAGCACTGTTTAACATCAAAGGGACTGGTTCACTAAAACACTGAATCTCATTACGTTTACAGCTTTGGCAAAGAGGGTCCACAGTTACTTTATTATCACCACCTGGCAGATGAGACCAGGGGAATTAGGGTTCACTGGGACACTATGGGTAGAAAACAGAGATTAGATTTGAAGCCAGGAAGAGGAGAAAACTTCAAAGGTAGAACCATTACACACATGCGCACACACAGGCAGAGCAGTTTATTTGGAACCGAAAAGCAATGCCTAACATGGAGCAGTTAGTTGGAAACAAAGAAAGAAGTAAGTGTCTATGTAGTGTAAGATTTGAGTCTTATAGACTCTAGTTACTTTATCAGCTTTAGTTACTTCTCATACCTGTAGTTTGTTAGGTATTTTTAGTCAGATAGATATTGGTTAGGCACTTGTTGTATTAGAAATGTTTTTAGTGTAGACAGGATGTCTAACTCAGGCTGTTAAATGCTTACTCATTTTCATGAGTTACTCCAGGTTGTTTATGGTCAAGGATATGTTAGATATTTTTAGTCAGATAGATATTGGATAGATACTTTATGTATTAGAAATGTTAGAAATGTTAGTGGAGAGAGGATGTCTAGTTAGACTGTTAAATGCTTAGGCCTGCATATGAGTTGCTGCAGGGTACATCTGGTCAAGGCCACCAGAAAGAAGAGTTGCTGACTGTCAGCAGACAGGGTGTTTAATATTATTATTATGATGTGCATAACTGTAGACTTAGCCATAATGTTCCTATGTTTGAGTCACGACATGTACTAGAGGTCGTGAGAATGTTTTTAAGCTACACACCACTTAACCAACAGACACACACATTCACACGTTGATTTGCTTCATGTTTTGACTATTGTTAGAGCCAGCTGCAAAGCTGGTGAGAGACGTCTCGGTTGACGTTTCTGTGTGGTATGGGGCTAGCCCAACCGAGGGGTTCGGTTCAGGGTCTTTCATCTTACAACTGCCTGCGTGCATGTTGGAGGTTATAAGCTATTTTTGTTATTAGCCTCTTCCGGCTCTTTTAAACCAGGAACTCACAAAGACGAAGTAGACCACTTGGATTATATAAAAAACCGTGCTGGTTTATTCAAAGGATCAGAGGTAAAATTAACATTACACGTCTAGATCTCTTCCACCCCCAAACCGTGACGTCCCCTGATATGCCAGCTTTGCAGCTGACCATAACAATAGTCAAAACATGAAGAGAATCAATGTGTGTGTGAGTGTTGATTATGTGGTACGTATCTAAAAACATACAGGACATTCAGGGACATGTCCGAACAGTAAGCCTCGGAAGATATTATGATTAAGATTACGACTGAACATATCATAATAATAACAATAACCTCCTGCCTGCAGACTCTTCTATCTAGTTGTCCTTTGCCTCTATGCAGCCTGCAGAAAGCTCATAAGAATGACTAAGCATTTAACAGCCTGAGCTAGACATCCTGTCTCCACTAAACATTTCTAGACAACAAATCTCTAACCAATATCTATCTGACTAAGAAATTACCTAACAAGGTGCAAGATATCTGAGCGTGTAATGTTAATTTTACCTGTGATCCTTTGAATAAATCAGCACTGTTTTGAAGTTACTTGGACTGCCTCGTCTCTCAGAGTTAGCATGGTAGCAAGAACGGGATCTTACAGATAACTAGATAGAGTTGATTACTGTATGACGTGTTTAATCATAATCATAATATCTTCTTATGCCTAATGTCAGGACATGTCACTGAATGTCCTGTCAGAATGTTTTTAGATACACACCACTTAATCAACACACACACACATTGATTTTCTTTATGCTTTGACTACTGCTCCGGCCAGTTGCATAGCTGGCATATCAGGTGACATCACGGTTTGACGTAGCCTGGGTAGAATGGGGTTAGCCTAAAGCAATATAATGTACAGGCCTGTTGTGGTTCGGGGTCTTTCAAATTTCATCTACCTGCATGCAGTTTAGAGGTGCAAGATGCCTGAGCGTGTAATGTTAATTTTTACCTGTGTTCATGGAAAAAAATCAGCACTGTTTTGTAGTTACTTGGACTGCCTCGTCTCTCAGTCAGTATGGTAAAAAGTACTGGATATAACAAGTTCCTTTTAGTTACCTTTCATAACTTGATCTAACTTGCTTATGCATATTACAGCTGTATTGATGATTGTCCAGAACTATTGAGCTTTGGTTATTTTAATGCATTTGTTTCCCTTGCTTATATATACTGTATATCTTACAGCTATAATAAAGCAGAATCTGCTTACTTTGAGTGCTGTAACTTCTGTGTAGAGACTAGATGTCTGCATCTCTTTGTGACCAGACAGCCTATTTACATTTTAGCAAAGGCCTGTTTTACACTCACACCTAGACTCATTTAGCATATTCCAAGTTCTGCTTTATCTTGGGATGTCCTGCAGAGGCCGGGGGCCCACAACCTGAGATGACCACCAGGCCAGTTTAACATACAAATTAGTATCACACACACACACAGGGGGCCTGCAACTCAGGCCACCCCATTGTTCTGTGCACCTTGATCAAGATCAGGGTGCCGGAGACACACACACACACACCTAGTGTAGATCACATTCCAGCAAGGAGGTGCGAGCTCCTGCTCACACCAAATGACCAATAGGATTACAATGCATGAATTGTTGTACCTTTGTTTAGGGCAGAGCAGCCCAAGAAGATAAAATGTATTGCAAGACCTTAATTCGGGGTCATTGGATGGAACTCCTGCGGGAGCTCTGTCTCTCTGATCCCAGCGCTGTAAGACTTTCTTGTGATCAGACTTTCAGTAAACTCTCTGCTGATTTTAAACAGTCCTCTCCTGTCGTCACTTCTCTTGCTTCCAGCAAAAGAACTGGGAGAATTTCTAGGTAATTTCTAACAATTTGATTTGCATATTTAGTAGCTGACCTGAGCAGAGGCTAACTTGCTCACATCTATGGCCAATAGCGTTAGAGTACATGTAAGTCCAACCTCTGTCTGGGGTGGTTCCCGCCCACGAAGATAAATGGAACTACAGACAATAGTCGGGAGCTTTTGTGTGACAGACTTCCTGCGGAAGTTCTGTCGCTCAGAGCCCAGTGCTGTAATGGCTTCACATGTGACTAGACTTCGAATAAATTTCTGTTGATTTTATACAGTCCTCTTTTGTTTTCACTTCTTGGGCTTTCAATTAAAGAACTGGGTCTAACATGACCAAAACACAGCATTAAAATGCCCCTCAACATTAATGCAGCAGCAAGAAATAATCCAGCAATGTAATGTAGAAATGTATCTCATTTTGCTTCATAATGAGCAGCTTAACTACTGATAGTTTGACTCCATTTTGACAAATCTAATACATGAAAGGTGACTAACACAGTCAAATAAATGCAACACTTCCATGTGATCATTATTTATCGTCTTCAATCTTGATATTTTGTCCTTACTACAAACTGAAATCTGTAAGATTTGAGTCTTAGAGACTCTAGTTACTTTATCAGCTTTAGTTACTTCTCATACCTGTAGTTCCCTTTAGTTAATTTTCATAATTTTATTTTTCTTGTCTATACATATTACAGCTGTATTGATGATTGTCCAGAACTACTGAGCTTTGGTTATTCTTAATACATTTGTTTTCCTTGCTTATATATCTTACAACTGCATTGATGAGAATCAAGTAGAATCTGCTTACTTTGAATACTGTAACTTCTGTGTAGAGACTAGGATATCTGCATCTCCTTGTGACCAGACAGCCTATTAACATTTTAACAAAACCCTGCTAGCCTGTTTCACACCCACACCTAGACTCACATAGCATATCCCAAGTTCTGCCTCAGCAGGGGGTGTCTTACACACACAGGAGGCCTGCAATTCAGGCCACCCACTGATTAGCGCACCTTGATCAAGATCAGGGTGCCAGACACAAACACACACACACACACACACACCTAAAGTTGCTCAAATGTTTGGCGACACTTCTTTGATGTTGATGGAAGACACATTGCTAGGGCCACTTCTGTTTCACTGCTGTGTTTCCACCTCAGATGCCGTGCCATTTTACTTTGTGGTTTTTTGCAGTATACACAGTAATGACGCTTGTCCCACTTCTATTTTGACCCTGTGGCAGGTTTTCACTGTAACCACTGTCCTACCCTCATCCTCATTGTCACCACTGTCATCAGGATTCCCATCATTGCTGTTTGTGTTGCAGGGGCCTTCTTCAGATGATGGGATATATTCACCTTTCAGGTCAGGAATGGATTCTGACAGAGAGTCATCTGTGGCACAGTCCTCCTGAAAGAACAAGCAGATTAGAATAGTAGTTATTCAAATAATGAACCTATAAAGTTTTGCAGTTGGCTGCATTGCTGTAGCCCACAACAAAATAAAAAGCATAAATATATACATACCAATTCCTCTTGTGCCTTCCTTTTTCTGTTCATCATCTGTAAAATTCAGAGAGAGTTACAAATAAAGCATACATCAGCTTCCACTGATTCAGGAGATGTGAGAAAAGTGAATAGTCATGTTGCCTTAAAAATATTAAAAATCAAATGTGCATATTAACAACAACGTTAGGCTCTAGAAGCTGTATTTACACCAATGGGCTCACTGATCTTTTTTGTTTTTTTTGGTTTCATAGGAGAAAATGATAGGCCAGTACAAGAACAAACACTAAAAGGACTAAAACACACTGAATGTTTTGTTAATTCTTTTTTCTTTGGGATTTTTGCCATTGTCTGAGGAGTAAGGGCGTGGATATGCAGTGTGTGTGTGTGTGTGTGTGTACATGCATAATTCATTCACAAAACTCATTCTGTGATCCTCTATGCCTTAAAAGGGCACAGACAGGGGTAGACAGGCAGTATTGCATGAATTCAGCTTAAGCAGTATTTAATCGGAGCATGATACTTTTAGAGCACAAGCTGGCACACATTTTTCTGACTTTACTCTCTGTATGTGGACATCTTCTGAAATTTAGACAGCTCATTCTTTAGGATGAAAGGAGCCTATCCTAGCATTTTCCTTGTGTGGACCACCCAAAAGGTCCACACAGGAAGAAATGTCCACACAAGAAAGGTGTTCCGTCAGGGGTTGGTTCGCACAAGTATATAAAGACAAACCCATACACACACACACACACACAAGCCTCACCATTTTCTTCAAACCTCAACAATATTCACAGAACACAACTACATTTAAGAAAACCTAAAGACATGTCAGAAAAGACAGAGACGACACTTCTTTCTTGTGTTTGGACAAAACTAAAGTTTATCAGGATAAGCTGCAATGAAAGTAAACCCTCAAGCATACAAGATTCTCAGTGAGTGCCTTCTCTCACAAATCACACTTTTCAACCGAAGACGGCAAGGTGAGGCAGCAAAATTGCCTCTGTTGACCTATAGGAAGAGAACCAAAGAAGAACCAAATGAGGACATTATGCAGTGCCTTTCAAAACTGGAACAAGATTTGAGTCATGAGTTTACCAGGTTGGTGATAAGAGGGAAGAGAGGTCATAAAGTACCTATGCTGCTTACCAGTGAGATGACAAAATAACTTGATTTCCTCATTGAGCAGAGGGGTGACGACAATGGCATTTTGGGTAGTAATGAGTAACTTAGTCAGATAATGAACCTGAAAGAAAATGAGTTGGATCAACTTGCCAAATTTATGGGACATGATATTCGTGTTCATCGTGAATACTATCGCCTAACCGAGAACACACTTCAGCTTGCAAAGATGAGCAAGCTGCTCATGGCAATCGAACGTGGAACTGAGGTCTACAAAGGCAAATCTCTTAATGAGACTGATTTGGGCATACAAAGTGAGTAGAAAATAGATTTCATAATAGAATGCAATTTCTACTTAAAAATGCTGTTTTTGTTTTTTGTTCTACTCGCCACTTTAGTATGTGAAATAAGATAAGTTCACAAAATGTTGTTTTTATCAAAACAGGTGGTTTGTCTTCTGAAGTTAGAGCTGTACAGAAGTCTCAAGTCAGTGAAATTGACACAGAACTCTTCAATGAGAAGTCTTTGGAACCAGCTCATGACTCCTATGGTATGAAGCTGTCACACAGTTTACCCAGGGAGGAGCACACACCTCCGGTCCAAAAAGTGAACGCCACACAAGGGTTAAATACACTTTACATTGGCAAAATTAAAAACCACATGCTCCCATCTCTGTAATGTTGTGGTTTGGATTAACCAGGAAAGTAAGATGGGACAATTATGAAATATCTGCTAAAATCTGGTGATATAACATGCATTGTTTTGGTGCTTTGTGACAGAAGGTTCAGTTCGCCAAATCTGCTTGGCAACAGGCTCCGGTCCTCACATGTGTAGCTGAAAAAGATTTTTTTTTATTTTATTTCGCGTTTTCTGAATTCTGAAGTGACATTTTGATTCTCTATTGCCACCTCATGATAGATTTGTGTTTTGCACCATTGTAGCTATAGTGGAAGTGGTGGCCCTCACAAAGAAGTCACAGAATGTGGGCCACACAAAGGCATAAAGACATGTATGTATGTCTATGTGTGTGTGTGTGTGTGTTGCAAAATATTGTGTATTGTACCCTTCGGCCACCGTACTGAAGTGGAACATAAACACTTATATATAAAAAAAGCTTCTCCTTTCTCAGCCAATCGGCGGGAGAAGTACTCTAGTGCCGTCCAATCACAACACACAATTTCTTCTTCTAGGCAGAATGCTGCCCAACATGGCTGCTGCAGTACAGTAAAGGATTAGACAAAAGTAGCAACAGCTGTATTCGAGAGAAATCACAATTTTAAAATGCTATTAATAGTGTCCTGAAAACACCACAAGGTGAGTTTATAGGCTGATACCGCACATCGACTGGTTGTGTTGCCAATATAAGTCCTGTTGGACTATTCTGTTAGCACCCGCCTTTGACATCAAGGGGACGGGATGTGTAGCTGCGCTGGTAGTCGCAGTGTGAGGAGGACGACAACGTATAAGCTAATGTCTAGCTGAAACTATTGTCAAACCGGATACATTGAACATATGTCAGTCATGGCTTATGATATGTTGTCAGTTTAATGACGCAATCTAGAGAAATGTTACGCCAAGCAACTCGAGTTGTTTTCGACCGAGGAGTTCTTTTCTTGAAATTTCCACAGTCGTTCTCCAAAATAATAACGCACTTAGTTGCAGTATTGCAATAATTAAACTGCTGTGACACAAAGGTGTAAGTTTTTGTAGCTGCGATGTGGTGCTGTGCTCAAGACTGACCTAAAGGCCCCATGTAGTTTTATGGTTGAACTTAATGCGACATTTTCACATGTGGTATTTATTACCTGTTCGACGTCAGCTTACCATTCAAAGCTGACGTTAAATACATAACTAATTCACAAGCTCTCACTTAATTTCAGCAGCCAATCGTATGTCGACGCGACCTATTGGGAAGAGAATTTTTAAAAATCTGTTGGAAGTCGCTGAGCTAGTAGTAGTGTCGACCTGTGTGAGATGGTGTTGTCGGTATCTCGCCCACGCAGTGGGTGACAGACCTTAACAGGACTAGGAGCAGGCTAACGTTTGTGGTCAGGTCACCTCGGCACTGTACATTTACACGGAACATCGATTATTCCAGGTAACATGACATTTCAACCCATGATTCCAGTTATCCCAACCAGGAATTTCTGACAGATGTAGATGTTTTTGATACGAACAACCATGCATATACTTATTAAATGCTATACACTGCAGGATTAACATCTATCCTGTTGGACCTGGCTTGCTGGTGCTAAATCTACACTCCCCCTGATAATACAATAGGACAGTTTTGGGGTTTACAGACTTATTTTGTAGCCAGTGAACCTGCTCAAACTTCAGTTTTTCTGGCTCTTTCTCTTCTGTTTGGATGAGTGCTGTCAGCTTTTAGCCAATGGAGACTGCTGACTCTAGAGTTCAGTGGGGTTTTTGTGCCAGAGGAAGCTGCTTATGTGGTCGGAGCAGTGCTGCTGTCACTAGATTTGCTTGTCAGTTGAACTATTGTGCTGACAATTGAGTGTTCTCACTGTAGGACCAACACTATACAACATAGCAGCATTTGAGCTAACCTTTAACTAAGTTAAGTTAAGTCAAGAATCTTTGTCATTATGTCATTATTATGCACAACAAAATTTCTTCCAGCAGCTCTCGGCTTATAAGGCACATTATTTACATAAATAACACAAGAATTGTACAGTCAATATAAGAATATGATCAGCTAAAAATGAAGATGTATGGGACCTAATCAGGTCAATAGCATATTAGCAGCAGAAGAATATAGTCCCATTCTAAAGTGCAACTCAGTGAAAATCTCAGTCTTTAAGAAGTGTGAGCATGTGTGCATCTGCAGGAGTCCAGTATTCTATCTGTAACTGTCTGGGCGGGG
>NW_018127976.1:814585-826127 GCF_001952655.1 Monopterus albus | reverse complement strand
CCTCACCAGCCTGGTCAAGTCCTTTCTGTCCTGTGCAGTGCAGCTCCCATACCACACTGTTGCACTGAGACAGAGGATGCTCTCTACTGTTGCTCTGTAGAAGTTTGTGAGCAACTGAGAGACCAGTGCTTTTCAGCTTCCTGAGGAAGAAAAGCTTTTGCTGGGCTTTCTTCACCAGGTAGGATGTGTTCAGAGACCAGGTCAGATGTGATGTGGATGCCCATGAACTTGATGTTGTCCGCTTGCTCCACCACCTCCCCATGTATGAGAAGAGGAGCATACATTGTCTTCCTGGATCTCCTATAATCCATAATGACCTCCTTTGGTGTTCAGGACAAGATTGTTATCTGAAAACCACCTTGTCAGGTGCTGGATCTCCTCTCTGTAGTGAGTCTCATCATTGTCTGAGATGAGACCCACTATGGTGGTGTCATCCGCAAACTTCACTATTGTGTTTGTGGGGTGAATGGCATCACAGTCATGGGTAAACAGAGTGAGGAGAACTGGGCTGAGCACACAGCCCTGTGGTTTGCCTGTGTTCAGGACCAGTGTGGATGATGTGCAGCTTCCGATTCTCACCACTTCAGGCCTGTTAGTGAGAAAGTCCTTAATCCAGTGACACATCATTGCAGGCATTCCCAGATTGGTACTGAAACTGCACAGTTTCTCTGGGTTTACAGTATTAAATGCCGAACTGAAGTCAGCAAATAGCATCCTGACATAAGTGTTAGGATGCTCCAGGTGGGACAGGGCTGTGTGTAATGCTATTGAGACAGCATTCTGTTGATCGGTTCTCTCTGTAGGCGAACTGATGGCTGTCCAGACCAACAGGGATGACGTCCTTGATGTGCTTTAGGACGATCCTCTCAAAGCACTTCATGATTACTGGTGTCCTGTTCCTCGAGCTGAGGGAGATGTACAGTTCCTCTGCTGCCAGGTGTATTGAAGCGTGCCAAGAAACTATTTAGTGTGAGGGAGGGTGGGATCATGGCTGACCTGCTGGTTGTTACCTCTGTAGTCTGTTGTTTTGATGCCTCTCCACATACTCTGTGTGTTATTCATGAAGTGCCCCTCAATGCACAGTTTGTACCTGCGTTTGGCCAGCCGGATGCCCTTCTTTAGTACTTTCCGGGCCCTGCTTTAGGCCAGCCTGTCGCCTGATCTGAAGGCAGTGTCCTGAGTTTTGAGCAGAGTTGACACTGTACTGTCCAACCATGGCTTCTGGTTTGGAAAAATCCTGATGGACTTTGTAGGTAGGACAGCATCAGTACAGAACTGCACATAGTCCAGTCCAGAACAGCTGATGTATAAGCCTCCAGGTCTGAGCCCTCTTTGAACACCCCCCAGTCAGTGTGCTCAAAACAGTCCTGTAATGCTGAAGAAGCCTCCTCAGTCCACACCTTAACTGTTTTGGTGATTGGTTTTGTCCTGCAGATCAGAGGTTTATATGCTGGGATCAGCTCCGCAGAGATGTGATCTGACATGCCCAGGTGTGGAGCTTCTATGGCCTTGTATGCTCCTGGGATGTTGCATTAAACTTGATCCAGGATATTATTGTCCCTGGTTGGAAAATTGATGAATCTGTCAAATCTTGGAAACACTGTTTTAAATTCCACATGGTTAAAGTCTCCAGCCACAATCACAGCCGCTTCAGGGTTTGCATTCATCTGCCTGCTGATCAGGCAGTACAGCTCCTCCAGCGCTAATTTAGCATTAGCTCGCGGTGGTATATAGATAGCTACAATCAGACTTTCAGGACTGAGCAAATCTCTGTCACCGTTTTAAAAGGTTTGCATTTCACTGCCAGATATTTCAAGTCAGGGGAGCAGTGTGTTCCAATGATACTCGTAGCTGTGCACCAGAAGTTGTAGATGTACAGCGCCAGATCTCCGCCTCTCTGTTTAGCAGATGCTGCGGTCCTGTCTGCTCAAAACAAGGAGCATCCCTCCAGCTCCACCGCAGCGTCTGAGATTTTGACATCCAACCAGGTTTCAGTTATAATCGCCACACAGCTGTCTATTCTCTGTGAGATGATCCGCAGCCAAATTTTGTCAATTTTGTTGGTTAAGTGGCCTGGCGTTTTTGAGGAAGAGACTAGGAAGTGCCAGCCTGTGTGGGTTAGCATGTAGCCTAGCGTGCAGGCCGCTTCTCTTACACTGCTTTTGTTTACGGTGTCGCCTCTGTCTCCTAGGCCACAAAGGGGGGGATGGTGAAAGCCGTAGTGGTCCGGTATAATGCTGGTGGAATAAAGTCCAGCTTCGTGGACTAACTATCTTATACTAGATTGGTAACAGTAAAGTCTGCCAATAGATGATTATACTGTATTTAACAGCTTGTGTCTTTACAAGTACTGCAACATAGGTCAATTCAGTCATTCCAGTTAGTCATTGTGTTATTTGCTTTTTTCCCACAGACCTCTACATGAATATAATGAAGAGGATCACTCTGCTGTACATGAGCAGCAATTAACTCTTCAGATAAAAGCCAGAATTCCTTGCTTCTCTGTACTGGTCCCTGCAGGTGTTGGGTGTGCCTCCTGTGACACTGGCAGCAGAGGTGTTGCCAGGTGGAAGACCAAGGCTGCACCTGCCAAGGCTGCACCTGCCTGCCTTCTCCATCTTCCTCCATACTTATCTGAACCACTTGATCTGCAGCTTCCACAGGCGGTCGGCTTAGGGGGATCCAGTCAAGGGCTTCAAGGGTGCGGCATCCAGACTTGGACATTGCAGAGAGTCACCAACAGGGCTCTGCCAGGTGGTGTTGGCTGGTTGAGAAGCAGAGCATGTTGAGTGGCTGTGGTTGCTATGGAGCCCCAGGATAAGAATCAGGTCAGTTTGGTTGCTTAGTTCAACATCTGCCTATGCTACCTAAATGTCCCTGAGGCAGAGAGTTGTTTACTGAACAGATAGGGCCCCTGGGATTTAAACAACATTGAGGAGAATGCTTAGCTAATGCTAAAAGGTCTCCTGGCAGAGGTTCATGTATTGCTTAAAGGCCCTCTGTACAGTTTTGGGCTTTTCTCCCCAGTCCACATGTCGAACTGTCCTTGAGCGTGACACTGAACCCCAGGTTGCTCCCAGTGGCCAGGCCAGCACCTTTCATGGCAGCTCTGCTGCCAGTGGTTTTTGGGAATGGGTGACTCATTGTCTGATAAGGTAGAAAAGCACTATAAAAGTGCAGTCCATTTACCATTTTTTCAATAATTTTTCAAGTAAAAAAGATGGATCATTCTTTGGTCCAGCTTCACAAATGACATGGTTTAGTGTTTCTTGTGACATATGTGACAGTAAATTGACTATGTTAAGGTTTTGGACTTTTATTTGCACAAAAAAAAATGTATCTCAGTGGGGGCTTGAGAAACTTTGGATGCCATTTTTTTGCATTTTTTTATGCTAATAGCCATGTCTGTATGTCTGTCCATCCCTCTGGCCCATTCCTGTGAACATACCTCGGGAACACCGTGAGGGGATTTCTTCAAATTTGGCACAAATTTTCAATAGGATTCAAGGATGAACTGATCAGATTTTGGTCATCAAAGGTCTCACATCTGTCCCATTCCCCTAAATCTGACTGGTTGGTGGAGGCATCCAACAGCAAAGTGGTAATTCTGGTAGTAAAAGTAGAGCTGGTTTAAAATACTGATCATCTGACTAATCACGATTTTATTTTTGACCAATCCAGTATCGATTCTTAAGTGATTCTCTTCAGTGAGTGACCTTTGGATCTGTGTCTTTTCTCAGTGTGTGGATTGTACTTTATTCAGTCTGTTGCTGCTGGGGAGCTAATGCTAGCTAACAGCTGTCTGGAGATATCAGGCTGATATCAACACAGACAGTGCAGATGAATCAGTTTCTGTCACGTCTATGCTCGAACTGATCACTGAAGTGGACATCTAGAATGAAGCACCTAATACTGCATGGAGCAGTTTGGGGTAGCATACTTGTAAAATTCTGCATTGTGCACTGTTGGTATTTATCTGATATAAATGAATCAACACATACGATACTTCATCGTATCAAATCTAAATTGACCAATTCTGGATCTGTGAATCAAACAAGGTCCCGGGATCGAGCCCAGGTCAACCTGGGGCCATTCTGGGCGGAGGTTGCATGTTCTCCCTTTGCCTGTGTGGGTTCTCTCCGGGTACTCCAGCTTCCTCCTACAGTCCAAAGACATCAGAATCAGAATCAGAATCTGCTTAATTGGCCAGGGGCCTATTTCAAGAAGGCGGTTTTGTCGAAACTCAGAGTTTGTTAACCCCGAAATGAGGGCAACTCGGAGTTTTCGGTTTCAGAAACGGAGGTAACTTAAACCCGTGAAGCGGGGTAAGTTAAACCCGTTTCACAAAGAGAGGTAATCTAAACTCAGAGTCAGTTACTACGGCAACTTACTCTGTGAACCTAACCTGGTCGGGAGCAGGTTTTATTCGGGAAACTCAGAGTTTCCTCCGGGTCTCCGCCCCTTTTTAAAGTGAAAGGTGTTTAATACCTCATTTAATCTTTCAGTACATTCATAGATTGCACACGTTTCCGTCACGCAGAGACCAAAATGGCGTGTCCATTCATAGAGGATCCTGTAGAGGAGGACGCTGTATTAATTCGCAGGGAATTGCATTTACGTCGGGAGAGGATATTGAGGCCACGAGTTGATTTTTTGTCATATCCCCATGTATTTTTATTTGAGCGGTACCGTTTTTCTAGAGAGTCCATAACATATATCAATAATCTTATCCACCCATACATCAGATACATCACCCATCGTGGTCTTACATCCGAGCAGATGCTTTGTGTTGCGTTACGATTTGTTGCAAATGGCAGTTTGCATCGGGGATGCAGAGCCCATTAGTAAGGCCACAGTATGTAGAATAGTTCGGAAAGTGTGCCTCGCCCTCAAGCGCTTTCTGTGAATTTTTGTTGTGTTTCCTGGGCACAAACCCCTCAGAGCCATTAAAGAGGAGTTTCACAGGATTGCAGGTTAGTGGTATTGAATTCGTTTCAGTAAGGCTAATCTGACAAATGATGATCAGTTAATAACATCTTGCTGTGACCTCTGGAAATAAACTAATAATTAGAATCCCCTTCAGGATTTCCAAATGTGGTTGGATGCATTGATGGCACACATATTCCCATCAATGCACCTACATGAAAATTAAAATTCAATTCTTATATTATTACATCAGTGTTGGGTCAATTTTTAAAAAAGTATTTTGATTAATGTAATACTTACTCTCCATAAAACGTACTGGATTATTTATTAATCATTACTTTACAAATCCCATATCAACCACAATAGGAATTTTAAGAAAGGGTAGACATAAAACTGCACTTTTAATTCGTACAAAACTCGGTATTTTATGCAATTACTGAAGTTACTCATTCAATTATTGAAGAATTAAGAACCATTCCTTACTTTACAAGTGACAAATAATAACATTACTAACATTATTTAGTAATTACTTACACCGAACACTGTATGATTAAAATGTAAACGTACGCATTGACTCGGGCAGCTATTTTCCCCCAAGCTAACTCTCTCTCTTTCGCCGCTGCAACCGTGTTGCTTCTCTTACGGAATATGGGCTCGTAGTCACTATATGCTTGTAGTAGCACATCCATTTCTGTCGGGGAAAAACGCAGACCTATTTTGGCTTGGTCCTGTTGCCATGGTGACTCGTAATTTCTTCACTCCATTGTTCAGGGCTTTTTATAGTCGCGTGGCACGCGCCTAACTCTGAGTCAGACAACTCAGAGTTGATTAAACCAACTCTTTTCAGCTGTTCTGAAACCGAAAACTCCGAGTTTTCCAACTCTGAGTAAGTCAACTCAGAGTTCAGGTTTGAACTCTGAGTTTGTTAAACCGCCTTCTTGAAATAGGCCCCAGGTGTGTTGGACACACGAGGAATTTGACTCGGGTACATCGGCTCTCAATGTGCAAACAGCAAACCAGCATAAGGCCGTGTAATATAACAAAAATAAAAATAAGCAGTATTTACAAGCAACAGAAAGTGCAAACAATGCAGAATAAGCAGTATGTACAGACGGTAACAATGCAGACAACAAAGGAATGTTCAGATAAGTAGGGATAAAGACTTGCAGCTTATGTTGACTGGTGACTCTAAATTACCAGTGGGAGTGAGTGTATGTGGTTGTTTGTTTACATTGTTTGTCTACCATTTGTCAACTGTGCATATGAAAAATAAACACTTTTGACCTTTGACCTTGACCATTGACGTGTCAGGTAAAACTGACAGCCAGAGTGTGCCGGTGATATTGGTAGTAGTCCTTCACTGCACAGGAGAACTGTGAGTGCATACAACAACATGAGGTATCAGTATTTTGGTACAGTGTTGCTTTAAACAAACTAAGTTGTAAGATGTCTTTTGGCTGTGTTTGAAGGCCAGGGTGTTTTAGATGGTCCCTCCGATTACAGCCTAGGGAGGGGTTTAGTTGATCTGACAGGCACTTTCTCTGAAGCATACCTTGACTCTGAACAACAGAGGGTCCAATCTGCAAAACTAAGTTGTAAAAAACAAAACAGCCCCCTCCCCAAATAATTATGTCTTATAAAGCCTACTGTAAAATCTACAAAGCCAGGAGTAGCAAAGGAACAATCAAAGGGTTACATATTCTTGATCATTCTCAGGGGTGTCGTGTGTTTTATCCATTTAAAATTCAGTCCTACAAAGTCTGAAAAAAGTGGACAAATTCCTTATGAAGCTGCTCTGTATCATGTTTAATGTTAAAAGCTGATCTAAAGCTGTGATGTAAAAATGCAGCAGAGAAAAGGCCACTTTCCTTACTTTGACTATCTTCTCTATCATTCCTCTGCATGCATCCATCTTTGCAAAAGATGCTAAACTGGCAAGAATGAAAGCAGCCCAGCCTGGGTCACACAGGCCCTCGTAGGTTGTAGTCAAGCGTTGCTTTACTTCAGCTGTTTAGGCTTGTTGTGTCTCTGTGTGTTTTTATGTGTCTGGAGGCTTTTTACTGAGGCTCTGTCACTCTGGGGAAATGGATTGATATTTATAGGTTGGCTGTGTGGGATTTAGAGCTGGAAAGCTGAGCCCTGTGTGTATAAGTGTGTACGTTTTCATATTTCTGTATGTCTTTCAGTTGGTGCATGTGTAGGCCTTTGCAAACACACATCCTCACACTGACATGGAGTGTGGGAAAAGGTTGCTTTCCCATTAACTACAAATACAGCATTGTTCAAAATAATAGCAGTACAATGTGACTAACCAGAATAATCCAGGTTTTTAATATATTTTTTATTGCTACATGGCAAACAAGTTACCAGTAGGTGCAGTAGATTCTCAGAAAGCAAACAAGACCCAGCATTCATGATATGCACGCTCTTAAGGCTGTGCAATTGGGCAATTAGTTGAAAGGGGTGTGTTCAAAAAAATAGCAGTGTCTGCCGTTGACTGTACAAACACAAAACTATGTTGTACAAACGTTTTTGTTTCTAGGATTTAGCAATCCTGTGAATCACTAAACTAATATTTAGTTGTATGACCACAGTTTGTTATAACTGCTTCACATCTGTGTGGCATGGAGTCAACCAACTTGTGGCACCTTTCAGCTGTTATTACACTCCATGATTCTTTAACAACATTCCACAATTCATTTACATTTCTTGGTTTTGCTTCAGAAACAGCATTTTTGATATCACCCCACAAGTTCTCGATTGGATTAAGGTCCGGGGATTGGGCTGGCCACTCCATAACATTAATTTTGTTGGTTTGGAACCAACACTTTGCTCGTTTACTAGTGTGTTTGGGGTCATTGTCTTGTTGAAACAACCATTTCAAGGGCATGTCCTCTTCAGCATAAGGCAACATGACCTCTTCAAGTATTTTGACATATGCAAACTGATCCATGATCCCGTAGTTGCACTGGCCTAGTTCTAGTTTAAGGATCGCCACGCTTCATACAGATGTCTTTAGAAAGTTTTATTTCCCTTTCTGCTCCTCAGACACCGTGAAAACTACAAAGAAAGTAACAATAAACCATCTTAAATATACAAATAGAGGCAAATGAACAACAAGCACAAATACAATATATATACATTTTACCGTTTGCGCCTCTAGAACCATGTGCAGATAACTTTGGGCTGTATGTCTCTTCTCTGTCCCATAATGCCACATTTGGCGCCCCTCACTCAACTCCAGTCACATGGTTGACACATACTGCCCTTCAAAATAAACCTCTTTACCAACAAAAGTAATACTCTCACCATTAACAATGAACATAAACCCACATCTCAAATGAAACCTGTCATTTGGACAGTTACACTTCAAGCCACAGTACACAGTGAAGACAGTGAAGCATGGTGGTGCAAGCATCATGATATGGGCATGTTTCTCCTACTATGGTGTTGGGCCTATTTATCGCATACCAGGGATCATGGATCAGTTTGCATATGTCAAAATACTTGAAGAGGTCATGTTGCCTTATGCTGAAGAGGACATGCCCTTGAAATGGTTGTTTCAACAAGACAATGACCCCAAACACACTAGTAAACGAGCAAAGTCTTGGTTCCAAACCAACAAAATTAATGTTATGGAGTGGCCAGCCCAATCCCCGGACCTTAATCCAATCGAGAACTTGTGGGGTGATATCAAAAATGCTGTTTCTGAAGCAAAACCAAGAAATGTAAATGAATTGTGGAATGTTGTTAAAGAATCATGGAGTGTAATAACAGCTGAAAGGTGCCACAAGTTGGTTGACTCCATGCCACACAGATGTGAAGCAGTTATAACAAACTGTGGTCATACAACTAAATATTAGTTTAGTGATTCACAGGATTGCTAAATCCTAGAAACAAAAACGTTTGTACAACATAGTTTTGTGTTTGTACAGTCAACGGCAGACACTGCTATTTTTTTGAACACACCCCTTTCAACTAATTGCCCAATTTCACAGCCTTAAGAGCGTGCATATCATGAATGCTGGGTCTTGTTTGCTTTCTGAGAATCTACTGCACCTACTGGTAACTTGTTTGCCATGTAGCAATAAAAAATATACTAAAAACCTGGATTATTCTGGTTAGTCACATTGTACTGCTATTATTTTGAACAATACTGTACAGTCATATAACATCAGATTTAATTCATTGGGGCAACAATTTGTTCCCAACATAAAGGGGGCAGTCCTTTGTTTTCTTGCAGAAAACACCATGGTCTCAGAAATGGAGCTCATTGGAGCGATACCAACACCCCGGAGCTGCCTCACCTAAATGGAATGTAGTCATTTTTTTTGTTATCAGTTTTGTTGTTTGCGTTTCCTGCTGTGGCATACCAGACTGTCTCCTGTGAAAGAGGCTTATAATGATAACACTCTCACCCCGGTTATCTAAGGATGAGTTGTGTCAGTGCCAAGGTTGTAGGACAATGGCTATCATAAATTATTCATAAAACTTACTTGATTATGTCCTCAAATCGTTAACAAGGATCAAAGCTAATATTTTTATGCACTGGCCCCATGGGCCACCAAGACCATAAATTTGGTGGATAAAGTACAGTTTGGTAGCCCAAATGTAAAAATAATGTAAAAAAGGCAATTTAACACAACTTAACACAGCCTTCCTTAACTGTGACACTTCAGTAAATTAAGAGAATGAAACATTAAGAGAATGAAAATGTGACTATTTAAACTGAAAGAGCAAGTTTTGTAAACATACATATATTCTGTCTCTTAAAGCATTTGCATATCCTCTGAAGTGATCTTTGACACCCCCGATTCATTCCCGTACCCCCCTCCCTCCATACCAGCATTGTCCCTGTGTTAGTTATGTGTACACCACAGTACATTATATTATTACATTTTATATTCTAGTTACTTAAACTCCTGCTTCCATTCACTCCAAAATTTTTGTTGGCATTTTTTCATAGTCCGAGTCTTATTTATGGTTCTTCTGTAGCGATTGTAGTAGAAGTGTGACTGGGATTAGTAAACCCATACCTCAGCAACCCTGACATAATGGCATTTTGCTGGTGACAAGTATCCTTGTTCGCTGTTTTCATAGAATGTTGAACTAAAAGCCTCAGTAGGGATCTGATCAAGCTTGGTGGGCACAGTGGGGAACCTGGGGATATATGGTTGCCACATAGTGACTTCTTGTGGCCATGTGCCATTGGGCCATGGTTAATACTGAGCCCTAATTAAGACTGCCATGGGCAGTCATAGTAATTGTGTTGTATTGCAAAATTTTTGGGAGGACTTGTCTGCTGAATTTTTTATGCCTCTGTTTTTGAGAGGCATGAACAATTTTTTGGCAAAGCATCTATCAGTGTGAAGAGGTTATCCTTCATGTTGTTTCAGGAGGAGGATGCCGTGACCCTGGGCCTATCAACTGGCCAGGCTCTGCTGAAGCTCCGGGATCAGCTCAGCAGCCTGCTGGAGCAGCACCAGAGGGCTGAACACAGACAAGCCTCTGCACAGGTATGCACACACATTTATGCATGCATATTTATATCAGTAGTCAATTTGGTACATGCACCCCCATACCTTAATCTGTGCCCAGACCTAAAAATAGTACGCTTAACCAAAATCCTACACCTAAATTTGGAAAAGTGAGGGTTGCCTAAATAATTGTTTGGTTTATGTCTGGTTGTTTTGCAATGCTTTCATAGGAACATTGGGTGAATTGCTTCCTTTACCATGGGAACCGTCACTCCTGTCTTCATTGGCCGGGGGCTGCTTTCACACTTCTGGTGGTGCTGGGACTCTTATGTTGCCATGGCAGCCAGCCAAAGGGCAGGTGGGTGGACATGTTTGAGAACAGAATTGAGAAATAGTATTTCATCTCCAGCTGCACAAACACAAGGTGCTGATCCTCTATCTGTGTGTCAAAGTAATCTTAAAGTCTGGATAAAGTGGAAATAGATATGTGTTACTCCATAGGAAATGTATTATTAACCACCCAGCCAAATTTGAATAATTAAAAATATCAGCAAGTACGAGTATATAAAATCAGCTTTGAAAATCATGAAAAAATAAGGAGTAGTCTCTGCTCTGAAATGCTGCAGGCGTGTTGGGTGACAACACTGAAACCACACCCAGTTGTGGGAATGTGCCGCCTGTTCTCATCAGAGGTGTTCCTAATATTCTGACCCTATCATGTATGTCAACGGGCAGGACAAAAATATACAGACACCGCTGAATATAATGTAGTCCAGTACAACAACATCTTTTAACTATGAACTCAATAATGAACATATAACAGAATTTATACATTTATAACAATCTCACCAAAAACAAACATTTTGAGCTTCATAAACACAAATGTTAAGGCAGAAGTGTTGCACTGAAGTGCATACAGATGTACAGGTGGTTATGAGCTTGAGGGTCCTGTGCAGTATCTTAGCTGTTCCTAGGACTCCTCTCAGAGATCTCAGATGTTGTTCCTAGGATCAGCTGCTCTCTCTCTTTAGAGCAGTTGTACATTGTTTTTGAAGGGTATAGTGGTTGGTATTATTGAAGCCTTACCTTGTTTGTTGGTGTTTCAGGACTGGCAGAGTTCGCCTCCCGAAAATAAAAAG
>NW_018127976.1:804420-813955 GCF_001952655.1 Monopterus albus | reverse complement strand
CCTCTATTTCCTCCTTTGGCCAGCTTATTATGCCAGCAGAGTACCTGATGACAGGCAGGGCGTAGGTGTTAATTGCCCGGACTTTGTTCTTTCCATTCAGCTGACTTCTCAGGACTTGCCTTATTTTCTGCAGGTACTTGGTAGTAGCTGCTTTCCTTGCAGCCTCTTCATGGTTCCCATTTGCCTGTGGGATCCCAAGGTACTTGCAGCTGTCCTCAACATCTGCTATGTTGCCTTCAGGTAGTACAATCCCCTCAGTTCTGACTACCTTCCCTCTCGTTACCGTTCGACCACACTTATCCAGTCCGAATGACATTCCGATGTCCTGGCTGTAGATCCTAGTGGTGTGGATCAGTGAGTCGATGTCTCGTTCACTCCTGGCATACAGCTTGATGTCATCCATATAGAGGAGGTGGCTGATGGTTGCTCCATTCTGTAGTCGGTATCCGTAACCACTCTTGGTGATTATCTGGCTGAGGGGGTTCAGGCCTATGCAGAACAGCAGCGGGGACAGAGCATCTCTTGATGCAACACTTGATGTTGACCTGTGCAGTTGGCTTGAAGTTGGTCTGTAGGGTTGTTTTCCACATTCCCTTTGAGTTCTTGATGAAGGATCATGGTTGCTGTGATGTATGTCAGCTTGTTGGTCTCAGTGATGGTTGTAGTAGGGATTGTTCATAGTGCTGCATTCACATCTTCTAGTAGACTTTCAGAAGACACTTCACTTAGTCTTGGTAACTGGCAACGGAGGTTCCAGGTGTCCCTCTTTGTTGTGATCTTCAATCTCAGGTCAGCTGCTCTTGCATTAAGCCACTCTGGGTTTGTTACTGGGGCTTGGTACCCAGTCTTCTATTGTGGGGGTGATGATACCATATCTTCCCCCCCAACCTGTTTTCCTGGCTCCCCCTTGCTGTAGCATTCTTGTTGTACTTCGTCAATCTGTAGTTTTGATAGCAGGTGCTTCTTGCTAATGTTAGAGCACTGAGCTACTAGTTGTTTTGATGTTAGTCTAGATGTTGGGTTTCGAAGTATCCAGAGGTCCCACATTCTCCGTATGTAACCCCTCTCGCTGGGGTTACTTGTTTAGTAGCATTCCAATAGTTCCCTGTTCTCAGTTCTTGTCCATGAATGTTTTGTTCCAGAAACCCACTTCTCATCAGGTTGCCCTGGTTCCTCAACACCTGACGCAGACCTTGTTGACCCGTGGCAGTGTTTGAGCCGATATGACTTGTTTTTCCAGCTTTCATTACAAGAAAGCCATAGCGATAGATGTAGCAATCCCAAGCGATAGCAACATCAGGAAGAAGGAACACGAGAAGCTCGAGAAATACCAAGGGCTGAAAGAAGAGCTAGAAAAGATGTGGAAGGTGAAGGCACAAGTGGTCCCTGTGGTAATAGGAACATTGGGGGCTGTGACCCCCAAACTGGGAGAGTGGCTCCAACAGATCCTAGGAACAACATCTGAGATCTCTGTCCAGAAGAGTGCAGCCCTAGGGGCAGCTAGGATACTGTGCAGGACCCTCAAGCTCCCAGGCCTCAGGTAGAGGACCCAAGCTTGAAGGAAGGAATAAGACCGCTCTGAAATGGGGCGAGTGGGGAATTTTATATGTACAGTATATAACTGTGTGTGGGTGTGGGTGTGGGTTTTTGTACACACACATACTCTATGTATGTATGATGTAACTTGATGTGCATTTGTTACATAGGTACATGTATATGTGTGCTGTTGTGCTTGTTAACTCTACAGTTCTGGCATAGAGCTGGTGAATGCTGCAGCCCTCCTCTTCCTCTTCCTGCTAAACCTGCTGCTGATCGGACGTCAGGAGAGGCTGAAGAGGAGTGAGATGGTCTGGCGACTCAAGGGCATTATCACACAGCTCAGTGGTGAGTCAGGCTTTTTGACTCACATCTGCTAATAAAGAAAATTTATAGTATTTGAATTTCCTGTACAGCAGGGTGTATTTGTTAGACTTCCCATGGTTATTCATCTGCTTGCAACTTATTTTTGGCAACATTAGCAATGAAACTTGTGGGAACACAGAGTTATGTTTGTTTGCAATTCATCATGACAGGTTCACAACCCATCCCACTTGCTGTGATATAGGACTGATCTCCATGTAATAAATAGCAACAGTTGGAAAGGAAAGTTCTGCTCTTGCTATTATTCCTGTTCTCATATGGGCTGGGTATTATATATGGGCTATATAGTGTGTGTGTGTGTGTGTGTGTGTGTGTGTGTGTGTGTGTGTTTGTGTGTGTATGTAAAGATCATCTCTGTCCAGAAGAGATACTGATACAATAGCAGGCGGGATAGCTCAGTGGGTAACACTATTGACTTTGGTACGGAAAGGCCTTAGGAAGAAGCCGCTGCCTCAAGACAGCCATAACAAAGGCAGAGTACAGTTTGCAGCTGCATTTGGGGAGAAATGTCCTCTGGTCTGATAAAACAAAAATGGAACTGTTTGGCCATAATGACCATCGTTATGTCTGGAACAAAAAGGGGGAGGCTTGCAAGCCGAAGAACACCATTCCAGCTGTGAAGCAAGGGGAGATGCAGTATCATGTTGTGGGAGTGCTTTGCTGCAGGAGGGACTGGGGCACTTCACAAAATAGATGGCATCATGAGGAAGTAAGATGATGTGGGTATATTGAAGAAACATCTCAAGACATCAACCAGGAAGTAGGGCATTTTTATTTCGGGCCGGAATAAAAAAAAACACGCCGAAAATATCACGCGTCTCCCCATCAACGACAAAGCATGTCAGCGGTATGGAAGCATTTTGAAGTTTCAGGTGCGGACACCAAAGTTGCAATATGCAACATTTGTTCTGCGAAAATATCAACTCGACACTTATCTAGGTGAACGACCCATTGCCAGAAGCGACAATCCATTCGACTACTGGCGCTCCAGCAAAGAGTGCTTTCCATTACTTGCATGGGTTGCACGCAGGTATTTATCTGCCCCAAGCACCAGCACAGACAGTGAGAGACTCTTCAGTGCAGCGTCTCATGTGCTGAATGAGAAGAGGAACCGTCTCTCCAGCCAAAAAGCGGAGCAACTTTTGTTCCTAAAGTAAAAACTGTCACATTTGTTGAACTAAACAGCAGTCCAATTTTGCATAGTGCATAGTTGCATTAAAATTTGTGTAGCGCTGCTAGCTACCTAGGCTATGTTTACAGTTTGTTTGGAAGTTCTATTGCTGTTTTTGCACCGTTTTGCATTGTTTTGCACAGCAATTTAAAATGTTTGAATGTTACAAAACTGTTATTGAATGTTACATAAAACTTGAATAATATTATTGTATTGTTTATTGTTAAAAATATTTTAGTTTTTCATTTCAGATTCATCAAATTCAAGTAATTTATTTATGTATATATACATACATACACAATTATAGAGTAAGCGTGTTTTAAAAATTTGAAGTTTTTAAAAAGAAGCCATTTTCGGTTTCGTTTTGGTTTTCGGCCAAGTGCATCCTAAAGTTTCTGTTTCGGCCCAGAGTTTTCATTTTAGTGCATCACTACCAGGAAGTTGGTCTTCCAAACGGACAATGACCCCAAGCATACTTCCAAAGTTGTGGCAAAATGGTTTAAACTCCCCATTGCGTGCTCGTTTTGCTCGCTTCCAGCCATTTAATGTTTAATCTTGGGTACCTCTAGATTAGCAATGCACCCATCATAACTCCAAATAGTCTGTAATTATTTCAGAACGATAAAACCAGAGAGCCTCTTCCTAAAAATGAGAGGACAGATTGTGAATGTGCACTACTCCTGCTGCCAATGTTGTCACAAGTGAACAGCACAACAAACCGCCATGGTATTAATGAATTTGAATTTCTCCTCAATAGATATGTAAACAATGGTATATGTGCCAACGAAAAGAGATGTGTAACACTCTAAACCAGGGGTGTCAAACTCAATCTCACAGGGGGCCAAAACTCAAAGCACACTTTAGGTTGCGGGCTTAACAGGATAAACATTTATTGAACAGACTAAAACCAAACGTAAATATGAATCAAAACAGACAGGATACAATATTATTCCAAAATAAATCAACTTGAACTTAAAATCAGCAACTGTATTTCTGCTAAGGCTTACATTTACACCTGCTTTTTGTCTGGACACAAGACGTCGCACACTTTCATCATGCAGCTCTTTAGAAACTCTCCCTTGTTAAATGGCTATCTCCTCTGCCGCAATAAAACTTGCTTTCACAGCAGCTTCGTTGTGTGATTTCGCTTTGGTGAAAACGTCTGCTGTGATGTCAGAATCCTCTTCAAGTCCTCTATCTTCTGTAGCTTCTGCTCTGCATTCACATTTTTCAGCTGATGTTTTGTCTCGTAGTGCCGTCTTAGGTTATATTCCTTAATTACAGCCATATTAGCTCCACAAATAAGACACATGGGTTTACCGGCAGTGTCAGTAAACATATACTCAGCCTCCCACTGGTTTTGAAAGGTTCTGTTTTCAGAATCAACTGAACTCTTGGCCATTGTTAGAGGCTAGCCTTGACTTGAAATTATGGTTGTATACATCAACAGACGCTTGATTGATCTGACGTAATTGACGCGGGAATGATCGCAGGTAGCCTATCGTTCGGTAAGGCCACTTTTGCGCTGCATTATCAAATCACATTTATTTTTATAGCACTTTAAAACAACATCCAGCTGACCAAAGTACTATACATGGGAAAATAAAATCACAATAAATGACTAAAATAAAGTAAATAAGATCAGTGCAAATAAAAATAAAACGGCACAATAACACACACACATAACATATGTTCAATAAATTAAAATTCAATTAAAGTTTGTTAAAAGGAGTGCATCAAGCCCTACTGTGTATTAAAAGCCAAGCCAAATAAATAAGTTTTAAGCAATGCTTTAAAAGTAATGAGGTCAGTAGCTGACCTAACATTAAAAGGTAGACTATTTCATATTTTAGGGGCTGCAACAGTAAAAGCATGGTCATCCCAGCGTTTATATTTGACACTAGGAACCTCTAGAAGAAACTGGCTTGAAGATCTGAGAGACCTTGTAGGTTTGTGCCAGTGCACTAGTTCGGTGAGGTAAAATGGAGCCAAACCATTAAGAGCCTTAAAAACAAAAATCAATAACTTAAAATCAATTTTAAAATGTACTGGAAGCCAGTGGAGAGAGGCCAGTACCGGGGTTATATGGTCGAATTTCCTAGTACTCGTTAAAAGACGAGCAGCAGCATTTTGCACCATTTGAAGACGAGTGAGGGAGGACTGGTTAACACCATAGTATAGAGCATTGCAATAATCAAGTCTAGAAGTGATAAAAGAACGAATTGCAATCTCAAATTCATTAAAAGAAAGGAATGACTTGACCTTGCTTAACAGCGTCAGGTGGAAGAAGCTAGATTTCACAGCGGAGTTGATCTGCTTGTCAAACTTCAAGTTGCCATCAAACATCACCCCTAGATTTTTTACTGTCGACTTCAGGTGTTGAGCTAGGGGGCCCAGGCCCTGGTTAGAAGCAGCTAGGTTTGCCAGGTCACCAAATAGCATACACTCAGTCTTATTTTTGTTGAGATTCAAAAAGTTAAGCACCAACCATGATTTCAAGTCTGTCAGACAGTCAAACAGCAGCTGTAATGACATTCCTCTTGTTGCCTTTAACGGTAAGTAAATCTGAATGTCATCAGCATAACAAGGAAAAGAAAGGATATATTTACTTAAGACAGATCCTAGTGGGAGCATGTACAAAGAGAACAAAATGGGACCAAGCACAGATCTTTGGGGGACACCACAGGAAAGGATAGCTGAAGATGACGAACAGGTACCAATATTAACAATAAAATGTCTATTTCTGAGATTAGATCTGAACCAGTTAAGAACAGTACCTTGAATTCCTATGCACTGCTCCAAACGAGATAAGAGGATTCCATGCTCCACTGTATTGAAAGTAGCAGTGAGATCTAAAAGCACCAATAAAACTGAATCCCCGGCATCCCTAGCCAACAGGATATCGTTACTGATTTTTAATACTGCAGGCTTAGTACTATGTTTTGATTTAAAGCCAGATTGAAATTGCTCCTCAATGCCATTATCTGTTAAAAAAGACTGAAGTTGTATAAAAACAATCTTCTCCAGAACTTTAGACATAAAAGATAATTTAGACACTGGTCTAAAATTAGAAAACACTAAAGGATCAAGAGTTGGCTTTTTTGACAAGAGGCTGGACAATTGCTCTTTTTAAAAGCATCTGTAACTGAGCCTGTCCCTAAACATAAATTAATCAGAGCTATAAAGCTAGGCCCAACAGAGTCAAAAACATCCTTAAACAGTCTAGCTGGCAAACAATCCAAAGAACAGTGAGATGCTTTCTTGTGGTGAACCAGTTCACATAGCAGAGGTAAGGATACAGGCTCAAACTGATCAAAGACAGCAGAATGCAGAGGAATATCATCTGGGTCGGGATTAGTAGAACTGGAGGACTGCCTAATGCTAGTGATTTTATCAGTAAAATATAGAAGAAAACCCTCACAAACTGCTACAGATGGCTCTCGGGATGAGAAGCAAGGTTACACAGGTTGATAATAATTAATTGTACTAAAGAAGACCTGAGGTTTATGACAATTGCTGGTGACAATGCTGGAAAAGTAGCTCAATGTGGCAGATTTTACAGCCTTCTGATATTCAGAGAGACAATCCCAGAGATAGTGGAGAGAAACATGAAGTTTATCCTTCTTCCATTTGCATTCAGCTTGCCGACATCTTTGTCTAAGTGCCCGAGTAGAATTGTTTAGCCAGGGCACTGTTTGCACCTTGGCTGGTCTGCGTCGAAGAGGGGCGATAAAATCCAATATATCCTGGCAAGTGGTTGTTAATGAACTCAGTAGTTCCTCAGGATTCGTAAGAGGAGTATTCATCTACCAAATACAGACCAGAGTTTTTAAAATGAATAGAAAACTCTCCTGCTGTAGAGGAAGTGTTAGTATGTCTAAAAGCAGCAGGATACTCAGCCTCCCACTGGTTTTGAAAGGTTCTGTTTTCAGAATCAACTGAACTCTTGGCCATTGTTAGAGGCTAGCCTTGACTTGAAATTATGGTTGTATACATCAACAGACGCTTGATTGATCTGACGTAATTGACGCGGGAATGATCGCAGGTAGCCTATCGTTCGGTAAGGCCACTTTTGCTCTGCATTATCAAATCACATTTATTTTTATAGCACTTTAAAACAACATCCAGCTGACCAAAGTACTATACATGGGAAAATAAAATCACAATAAATGACTAAAATAAAGTAAATAAGATCAGTGCAAATAAAAATAAAACGGCACAATAACACACACACATAACATATGTTCAATAAATTAAAATTCAATTAAAGTTTGTTAAAAGGAGTGCATCAAGCCCTACTGTGTATTAAAAGCCAAGCCAAATAAATAAGTTTTAAGCAATGCTTTAAAAGTAATGAGGTCAGTAGCTGACCTAACATTAAAAGGTAGACTATTTCATATTTTAGGGGCTGCAACAGTAAAAGCATGGTCATCCCAGCGTTTATATTTGACACTAGGAACCTCTAGAAGAAACTGGCTTGAAGATCTGAGAGACCTTGTAGGTTTGTGCCAGTGCACTAGTTCGGTGAGGTAAAATGGAGCCAAACCATTAAGAGCCTTAAAAACAAAAATCAATAACTTAAAATCAATTTTAAAATGTACTGGAAGCCAGTGGAGAGAGGCCAGTACCGGGGTTATATGGTCGAATTTCCTAGTACTCGTTAAAAGACGAGCAGCAGCATTTTGCACCATTTGAAGACGAGTGAGGGAGGACTGGTTAACACCATAGTATAGAGCATTGCAATAATCAAGTCTAGAAGTGATAAAAGAACGAATTGCAATCTCAAATTCATTAAAAGAAAGGAATGACTTGACCTTGCTTAACAGCGTCAGGTGGAAGAAGCTAGATTTCACAGCGGAGTTGATCTGCTTGTCAAACTTCAAGTTGCCATCAAACATCACCCCTAGATTTTTTACTGTCGACTTCAGGTGTTGAGCTAGGGGGCCCAGGCCCTGGTTAGAAGCAGCTAGGTTTGCCAGGTCACCAAATAGCATACACTCAGTCTTATTTTTGTTGAGATTCAAAAAGTTAAGCACCAACCATGATTTCAAGTCTGTCAGACAGTCAAACAGCAGCTGTAATGACATTCCTCTTGTTGCCTTTAACGGTAAGTAAATCTGAATGTCATCAGCATAACAAGGAAAAGAAAGGATATATTTACTTAAGACAGATCCTAGTGGGAGCATGTACAAAGAGAACAAAATGGGACCAAGCACAGATCTTTGGGGGACACCACAGGAAAGGATAGCTGAAGATGACGAACAGGTACCAATATTAACAATAAAATGTCTATTTCTGAGATTAGATCTGAACCAGTTAAGAACAGTACCTTGAATTCCTATGCACTGCTCCAAACGAGATAAGAGGATTCCATGCTCCACTGTATTGAAAGTAGCAGTGAGATCTAAAAGCACCAATAAAACTGAATCCCCGGCATCCCTAGCCAACAGGATATCGTTACTGATTTTTAATACTGCAGGCTTAGTACTATGTTTTGATTTAAAGCCAGATTGAAATTGCTCCTCAATGCCATTATCTGTTAAAAAAGACTGAAGTTGTATAAAAACAATCTTCTCCAGAACTTTAGACATAAAAGATAATTTAGACACTGGTCTAAAATTAGAAAACACTAAAGGATCAAGAGTTGGCTTTTTTGACAAGAGGCTGGACAATTGCTCTTTTTAAAAGCATCTGTAACTGAGCCTGTCCCTAAACATAAATTAATCAGAGCTATAAAGCTAGGCCCAACAGAGTCAAAAACATCCTTAAACAGTCTAGCTGGCAAACAATCCAAAGAACAGTGAGATGCTTTCTTGTGGTGAACCAGTTCACATAGCAGAGGTAAGGATACAGGCTCAAACTGATCAAAGACAGCAGAATGCAGAGGAATATCATCTGGGTCGGGATTAGTAGAACTGGAGGACTGCCTAATGCTAGTGATTTTATCAGTAAAATATAGAAGAAAACCCTCACAAACTGCTACAGATGGCTCTCGGGATGAGAAGCAAGGTTACACAGGTTGATAATAATTAATTGTACTAAAGAAGACCTGAGGTTTATGACAATTGCTGGTGACAATGCTGGAAAAGTAGCTCAATGTGGCAGATTTTACAGCCTTCTGATATTCAGAGAGACAATCCCAGAGATAGTGGAGAGAAACATGAAGTTTATCCTTCTTCCATTTGCATTCAGCTTGCCGACATCTTTGTCTAAGTGCCCGAGTAGAATTGTTTAGCCAGGGCACTGTTTGCACCTTGGCTGGTCTGCGTCGAAGAGGGGCGATAAAATCCAATATATCCTGGCAAGTGGTTGTTAATGAACTCAGTAGTTCCTCAGGATTCGTAAGAGGAGTATTCATCTACCAAATACAGACCAGAGTTTTTAAAATGAATAGAAAACTCTCCTGCTGTAGAGGAAGTGTTAGTATGTCTAAAAGCAGCAGGA
>NW_018127976.1:802321-804280 GCF_001952655.1 Monopterus albus | reverse complement strand
TGTAGTGCCATGCACCGACTGAGTGAGGTTAAAAGAGTCAATAATATTTACAATGTCTTTGGCCAATGGGTCATCAGGACAGCAGATGTGAATGTTAAAATCACCAAGTATTAAAAGTTTATCAAGGTCTGGCAGGATAAAACCCAAGAAGTCAGAAAACTCCTGAATAAAACCCTTGTTGAATTTAGGAGGGCAATAAACCATTGCACACAGCAGTGGATAAGAGAGCTCTACCACAAACAGCTGTAGCTCTAAGGTGGAATAGGAGTCCACTGTGAGCTGCCGACATTTAAAACTGTTTTTAAAAACAAACACCAGACTGTCACCCCTGCCTGATGAGCGCGGGGAGCTAAGGAAGGAGCAATCCGGTGGGAGAAGTTCAGAAAATGCATAATGCTCACCTTCCTTTAGCCAGGTCTCAGTCAGCAACATAAAATCCAGTTCCCGCGATATGAAAAAGTCATTTAGAAAAAAAATTCTTGTTAGCCAGAGACCTGGTGTTAAACCCATCTGGATCCATGAAGCGGAGTTCGGCGGCTGGGAAGACCGTCTCAGTGAGGGGAGGTTGGACCAGTCCACACATCTTCTTGGGCGTCGCAGAAACTGGCAACATGGGATTGGTGCTGAGGAGTCCGTACCAATGGGCCGAAGGTAAGCGTAAGTGAAGCCAGTGGGAGCCGAACACCAAAGGAAACTTCGGGCTGCAGCGGTGAGAGCGTTGCGCCTTAACCAGATTAAAAGAGTCAGTAATATTTAAAAAGTCATTGGCCAACAGATATGAATGTTAAAGTCACCGAGTATTAAAAGCTTATCAAACTTTGTCAAGATAAAACCCAAGAAGTCAGAAAACTCCTGAATAAAACCCTTGATTGAACTTAGGAGGACGATAAAACACTGCACACAGCAGTGGATAAGAGAACTCTACCACAAACAGCTGTAAATCAAAAGTGGAGCAGGAGTCCACTGTGAGCTGCCGACATTTAAAACTGTTTTTAAAAACTGACGCCAGGCCACCGCATTATGGGATTTGTAGTTTGTGAGTTATCGGCGCTTCATATCACCGGGCCATTAAAAAAATATATGATATGAAAAAGATAATGATCTCGAGGGTCGGATATAATTGTACACCGGGCTGGATGTGGCCTGCGAGCCTCGAGTTTGACACATGTGCTCTAAACAATGTGGGTAATTGAGAAACCCCATATTTTAACTGGCATAATGCAGACATAGAGACGTCTCCAGCCTTACAATAATTTTCTCTAATGTTACAGAAACAGGGCATGAACAGACATGCAACATGGGGTTTTTTTTCTTACCTTTAAGTCCCACAGAGTAGTGGAAATATCACTCCCTTTCAAGCAGCTCCAAGGTTGGTAAAGGTCAAGGTCAACGTGTTTATTTGTCATATGCACAGTTAGGAAACGTGTTTCCCTGTACAATGAAATTCTTACTTTGCTGTCCACATGAATGCCACAAAGTACAAATGAAATATAAAGTAGATAAATAAGTAACACAAAATCTAAGGCACTTTAAGCAGCAATATAATAAAAAAATATAAGAATATAATAAGAGAATGTATGCTGCATGGGAGCAGCATGTCCAGCAGTCAACAGTCAATGTGCAATTATGCATGTGCAAACTGAGAATGTAAACAGTACAGGTCGACAGTACATGAAGTATTTCCTAGTAATAAACTCCTCAGCTGTTTAGGAGTCTGATAGCAGAGGGAAAGAAAGAGTTTTTCAGTCTGGAGTTCCTGCATTTCACACTTCTGAACCTCTGGCCAGAGGGTAGGGAGGCGAACAGTCCGTGCTGGGGGTGGGTGGGATCTTTGATGATGGAGGCAGCTTTCCTACGCACCCTGCGGTGGTAAATGCTCTGGAGTGCGGGCAGTGGACTCCTGGCGATCTTTTCCGCAGTCTTTACCACTCTCTGCAGGCGCTTGCGGTCCATAGCAGT
>NW_018127976.1:798031-801312 GCF_001952655.1 Monopterus albus | reverse complement strand
GATGCTGGTGGTGGTCCTGTAGTCTGTGATGTGCTGCAGGCCTTGCCACATCCGTCCGGAGTCAGCAGTAGAATAGAAGCCATTCAGCTTCTCTCTGTACTGCCTCTTGGCCACTGTGATGGCTTTCCTCAGTCTGTACTTCACAGCTTTGTACTCCGGCTCCAAATCCAACTGGTGGTCGCTGGGTCTTCCCCCACACCACCATGTGCAGTCCCAAAGTAATGAAACTAATTCCAACAGGTAGCGTAGCACTGATAATAACATCATAGATTGTTAACCGGCAACACATCACATGCGGCAGACACACTGGCCTCAAGCAGTCAAAACAAACAGGTACTGTGCTTCGGGGGAATCCAGCATTGATGAGCTGATCATTCACTGCTTCAGAGTGCTTTACAGGCTGGTTGATAATAGGTTAGAAACCTGCTTTGTCACCTGTCCCATCCAGAAAAATGCCTCATTGTCCTCTGTTTAATACCCTATAACCTTGTCACTGTGAGTGAACCCTGGGTAGCACAAGCAACCCTTTGCTTTCTGTGCCTGATTTTATGCATATATTTTAGTCACTGATCAAAACTTTCAGATGATGCATCCTACAACAGCATTATATATTTTTAAGATGGGCTTCTCTGTTTCTCCGTACACGGATAAAGGGTAAAACATGTTTCTTGCTAACAGGTTCTGAGAGGAGGCTCATGATGACATGTTTACTGTCACCATAATCATGCATGTCATCCTCCCTTTCCCTGTTCCTGCAGACTATCTGTCAGGGTGTGTGGGTGATGTGCGGTGGTCTCTTTCACTGTACCCAGACCTGTACACACCCTCATCCCCATCATGGTCCCTTCATTGGACCTACCGTGACTCCCAGCTGGTTAATCTGCCTGTTAGCCTGCTGGTGGAAGGAGACATCATCGCTCTGAGACCTGGTCAAGAGGCGTTTGCATCACTCAAGGGCATTAAGGTGTTTGTGTGTAGACACAGTATACATGCATGTATGTTCACACTTCCTTTTTTCAGTATGATTGTAATAAAAAGAACCCAGCAGACTTTTAGGTTATGACAGTCAATACTGTTAACGTGATGTAGTACTGTTTTATTTAAATAAATATAGACCAAGTAATTTCCTTTGTACCCTCAGTCACAATTGCATAGATGAAATACTTAATTTGGTTTTCAGTTGAACTGTATTCATGAAAACCCCCTACTAAATGTTCACTAAATTTGTGATGTTTTCAAATAATCATGACTTCAATAATGACCAAAATAATTGTGATTATTTTTGCCATAACTGTACACTGCTAGCAGGGAGAGGATGTTTATAAATCACATAGTTCACCATAGGGGGAAGTCAGGGACTTTTACAGGGTTTCAGGTCAAACCATGCTGCAATCATTGAATGAAATAAAAGATGATTTGACTGGCAGAAGACTGTGCGATTGCAGTTCGAAAATCTTGGCTGGTTGCTTCAACAATATTAAAGTTTGTTTGCATTAAACTTTCTTTTATGTGTCTGAAATAAAAGATAGAGGTAGAAAATTGGTACATGACTAATTTGTGCAGTTTGGTGGACTTATTTAACTGTACTCCACCACAACTCACATCCACCACTCACAATGTTAAGCAAGCACCTCATATTGAATATGCTGGGGTTTGCTAGTAGTATCATATTCAGAATTCAGTACTATGCCTTTTGTAAATGCATCAAATTAAATTTTTCTCTCCATTAGAATGTCACTGGAACATTTTCTCTGCTTTTAAATCTGCACTTGTTACCCTCCACCTTAAGAGCATATGTAACTTATTTAAAAGACCTAAAATATACTACTGTTTTGATGCTGCTTTTTTGTAGTACTTGCAAAACTGTAGTATGGTGTTCCTGGAGCCTTGTAAAACTGCAAATTGTTACACTTTAGTATTTGCACAGATTAATAAATGAGATGTGATGTTTTAATCAGTGAACTTAATGGTGCTGGCATGTGGATTTTGTTACCTTTGAACAGAGGTGGGAGAGATGTTTCCTTGATTCCTGCCTTTCTGCCAAGATAAACTAATCTTCTCCTCATTGTAGTTCCATACCGTATTTATGTGTATTTTTTGTCTTCCCCTTCCCCAGGATGATGAGCACATTGTGTTGGAGCCAGGCGATTTATTCCCCCCATTCTCCCCTCCTCCTTCCCCACACGGGCCAATGAGAAAAAAGGACCCCAGAACCCCCAGCATCACCGCCTCTTCAGAGTGCTCCGGACTCCAGTATTGGATGCAGTCAGGCAGGGAACTCAGCCATGTTGGGTCTGGCTATCACCCTATACAAACTATGAATCCTTAACATTTTTTTAAAGTTTGTTGCACAGTTTGCACAAAAATAACACAAGAAGTATTAAATTTTTTTTATATATTTTATATAGACATCAGCTCTGAGACCAGAGAGAGTATTCTGATGTTCAGTGGTGGCAGTAAACGGGCTAAAAATATATAGTTTCATAATAGGTTATATTACTATGTCCTATTGTCATTTGGCAATCTGAAACACCTAGATGAAGATAGAAAATGTAGAGAATGTGTTTATCTTACATTTTTTTTGTCCATTGTCTTGCTGCTTTTCAACAGGAACAGTTTGGAGCTGGCGCTCTCTCGGCCAGTCACAGTACTAGATAACGAGAGGTTTACAGTGCAGTCAGTCATCACCAAGCTAGCCTGTCCTGTTGTGGTGGTGAGCAGTTAGCATAGAGTTTCTAAAATTTATTTTGTAATATATTTAGGATAACTTGTTGTTTACTTAAAAGAACCTAAATGTAATATGTGCCTCACTGATATGTCTTTGGTCTCTGACTTTAGGTTATGTTCCTGTTAGTGAACACTATCCGCTATTTTTGTGATGCACCCAGCCTCACTCCTGCCTGCTACAATTTCTTTCAGCTTCAGGTACAGTCATTCAGAACTATACACTCATTTATACTACCCTCACTGAAATAACTGGAGTGGACACAATAGGAGAAATAGCTTCTTCTTAATTTATTTGTGAAACCTTTAATTGTGTTAGCAATGAACATACTGAAGTAGACATTTAAAAATTATGCTGAACAAATGAAAACGGATGAAATGACAGAAATGTGTTGTAGGTGATGGGTGTTCTGCCCATCTTGCCCCTGCTCTTCCCTATCATGTGGGTGTTGGTGAATGCCTTTGGAGAGGCCAGGGTCCTTGCAGAGTTCAGTCGTGTGTCACCAGTTGGTCTGGTGAGTGATATAGATGTGTATGTGTGTGTATTTATTTATATA
>NW_018127976.1:792632-797992 GCF_001952655.1 Monopterus albus | reverse complement strand
ACACACACACACACACACACACACACACAAATGCACAGAGTTTTAACTTTGTGTTGTACCCAGGAAGAAGAAAACGCTTTAGCCACTAACAGGGAGGTTTGTGTTCTATGTTGGACTAATATTTACAGACACACAGGGTTTGACTGATATCTTGGCTTGACTTGAAATTAAGAGGTCCACACCAGCAGTCAGTAGTGAAACATGCGATATGCTATTAATTGGTATGATTAATTACATATGAAGCACAAAATATATAGATATTATGCAGGTGGTGACAAGAAGGTGTTAAGCTTCATTTTGCAGGTCCCCTATTCTACATGTCCACTGGTTATGTTTCAGCAACATTGAAGCTCAGGCTCAGCACCATCATCAGTATGATCTCTGTCTACAGAGGTGCACTTGAAGTAGTTAGTTTCTTGTTTTGCTAATGGAAGGTGGAGCAATCATGGAGATGATTATTAGAACGCTAACATAACACATTAATTACATTGATCTAAATATACCAGTCAAAAGTTTAAACACACTTTCCCATTAAATTGAATGGGGCACTGGGGGATGTTTACTAAGCTTTTGTGCCTTATTTTTTGGTGCTTAACAGTAAAATTACTTGTATTCATTATTGCTAAGGAGTCGCAGTGGGGTTTTGCAGCAGAGAAAAGTGGTACCACCGAAATTGGCACATATTGTCTCATGCAGCATGTATTTTATCCTGTTCTAAGATACAACATAAAGGAGGAGATAATGGGAATATATACAAATATTCTCAGCACCTGATTTACCACCACTGCGACAGAGGGGACTGCAGCTAAAATTTAACCTCAGGAGAAAGCAGGTGTAAAATTTGATGCCCTGCTTTCGGCGTGGCAGCTGTTAGCCATCTGAGACCTGTCAGAGTTAAGAACACGCTTGAGGAAGAAGTAGGGCCCAGTAATTAATTGAATTTCATTTTCATTGACAATTTTGGCTGCCAGCAGTTATGCAAACAAAATCAAGCTAAAACAATTGTTGTGCCAGACTCAGTTTCACAATAATACTTTTGCTTTGTCGTGTGTTATAAATCCAGTGCTAGCATTTCTTTCTTGCATCGTGAAGTGAAGGAAACATTACTTGAGTTGACCTAAGCTCATTACTGTGCATGCAGTAAAATTCTGCACAAGTAAAAAGTCAGTAACAGTAAGATTTTCCTGCAGTCTGTCATCCACCACCAGCTTGTTAACCATAGCAAGTTTGTATGCTAATAGCTAAGTGTTATGAACAAGCTAAAATGAAAAATATGCATGTAGCTTTACTGTTAAGTGAGAGAGTGTGAGAGAGAGATGTGGCTTTATCATTGTGAGCCCAACGGATGCTTTAGGTCATTGTTAACCTGAAGTAGCAAAGTTTATTTGTTAAATAAATATAGACTAATAAGTAATTTCCCCCAAACTGTCAATCACTAGATTGACAGTCAATTAACTAGATGAAATACTTTGTTTTTCAGTTGAATCATATTTAGACTTCTAGAAGACACTGTTAAAATATTTTTTTAAGTTCAATAAATGCATAATGTTTTCAAAGTCTGGCAGAAGTCAGTCTGAGTGGAGTTCTGAGTTTCTTCTGACTTTCTTCTATGCTGCCTCTTGGTCCACACCAAGGGTGCAGTGTTGGAAAATATTCCATCAAATTGAAATATTGCAGTGCAGCAATATTTTTCACACCCAACGGTAATTTGCAGCAGGTTTAGTAAATATCCTCCATTGTGTCCAAACCTTTGACTGTTCTCTTCCTAAACTAAGTATAACTGAATGAAGATGGTACATTTTTATGACATTCACTTGTCTAATATTACTTCCCTGTTCTCATGTTTTACTGATCTGGAACAGGCAAAATGTAAAAATTATGATAACAAACTGAGCAGCTCACCTGGCCAGTGTACACTGAAACACACTCTTCTGGACTGCATGCAGACCATCTCAATCGAGTACAGTGGGCAGTTGGGATGATCACATCCACTTATAGTTTGATCTGGAAGTATTTGAACAGTGCCACACTCTTTTCTCCTGCACTTTAGTTTTTGCATCAGTCCTGTGACTATTAGGTAGAATGTTGACTTCTGAGAGTGTTTCAGGGTGTATGACATCTATATTTGGTGAACAGTGTGGTATGTATAATCTTGTTAGACATAGTCCTCTAATTTAAAGAATGCATCAAGACAATGATACTAAATGGATGAAGTAGCCAATGAGTCTTTAGGGTTGAATATTAGAAGACCACTCATGAAAATCAGAGCCTTTGCAAACAAGTGTTAGAGTAGTTTTCCAGAGATTTGCCAGAGAAGTATTTCATTTCCCTAAAATTTGGGGATGTGCTGGAGACAGATTTAAAAGGATGGTCAAAATCAAAGCAGCAGAGACTGAGATATCGAGTCCCTAGTATGGGCCAAGTACTGGATCCTAGAGTTCCTACAATGGACCTAGTCATTCACTAGTCCCCCCCCATGTTTGCCAGCTAAACAGCATAGTCTTTGATACTTCCAGGTTTTCATGCCCAAGCCAAGATAACTCTAATGACGACATCATGGTTGATTTGAGACTAGGCAAAACTCCTCCAGAGCTACGGAAGACATAAGAACTGTTTTCACAGATTGAGTACTCATTACAAGTGATCTAAATATGTAGTGCAATGTCTACAGTCATTGCACTTTTGGTGCCCTAAAATTGGGAGCTACGTATTGTATTGATCTGATGTGTTTAATCAACTGGTGTTGCTTTGGTGGACGTCTACTGCTTGTGATTTACCTAGCTAGAAGACACTTAACAGACTCACTACTGGTATTGGTATTTTTCTAATAGAAAATTGTCATTTTAATCTGATTCTGATTCGGATATCTGCAGTGGCTGGAATATTGCCAGTTCAGTGGCCTCCTTATACACGTGGACAGGTTTGAAAAAGTAAAAACTGCTCCAAAACACTAAGAGAACACTTGATCATCACACTATAACACCATGTCAGTTAAACTTCAGGGATATCAGTTTGTCCATTTAGGAAGCACAAATGTCATCAGTGTCAGGGACCAAGCAGTAAGGCAAAAGACACAGCTTTCAAAGTTCTAAATAATAGGCTTTTTATTAACCCACAAGTAACGAAAAATACAAACATTAACATCAGATAAATTGGACCCTAAAAAGAGGTCAACAAAAGATAAGGAAACTCAAAATACAGCAAACTGAACTGTCTGACACCTCAACAAAAACCAACTGACCTAACAAGTGACACACACAGGGGAACATGTATATATTGGCTGGCCAAACCAGTAACACACACAAGGGGTAGACCAAAGACACTACCAAAATAATCAACTAATAAACACTGAACAGACAGTCTGCTCTCAACTAAATATTTCCTTTAAATGTGAAGAAATTAACATAACTTGACAAATAAAGTTCTAACATAAACTACCAACAAATAAACAATAAAATTCTCCCAAACTCCCCCCTTCTTTATATTGGGCACTTGGTGCAGTCCAGGCCTAGTGGGAGGTATTTAAACCTGCTGCTTCCTCAGTCCAATCTTTTGGCTGAACTCTCAGTCCATCCATGGACCAGGAAACACAGCAACTCAAAAGAAAATGTACACATATTAACAATACAAAATTTATCAAACCTGCATGCTCATTGATCAATTGTGTATGTATAATATCAAAAAAATATTTATCTACAACTTAACCTACACACATAACAAAATTACCCTCCCAAGTCCATTGCTGGTGGTGGTTTAGGCCCTCACACGGTGAAGGCCAGGGCTGAGGCCTTCACAATCAGTTTCACCTCCTTTGGTGCAAATGAAAGTAACAACTGGTGGAATGGAGAGGCAAAAGCAAGAGAACCCTCAAAAAGGTAGTGGTTCTGCATGTCGTGGACACAGACAAAGGCCTCCTCCTTATCCTTCCTGACTGATTCTTCTCAGGTTTTGTTGTTTTGCTGGTGTCCTTGTCACTACTGGTAGTATGAGCCAGTACCTGCAGCCCAGTCAGGTTGCATAGGTAGTCCAGTTATGGATGGCACATCCATACATGCAGTCGCAAGAAGGTTTGCTGCATCTCCTAGCACAGTCTCAAGAGCATGGAGGAGATGCCAGGAGACCGGCCATTATACCAGGAGAGTTGGACAGAACTATAGCAGGGCAACAACCCAGCAGCAGGACCGGTATCTGGTCGTTTGTGCAAGGAGGAACAGGAGGAGCACTGCGAGGGCCCTACAACATGACCTCCAGCAGCTAGTGGTGTGCATGTTTCTGACAGAAACACAAACCTACTGGTCTGTTTCTGAGCAAAACTATCAGGGTGGCTGTCACCAGAGAATCCCAGAAGTGGCAGGTCCACCACTGACGCCTCATTCTCTTCGCAAATGAGAGTAGGTTCACACTGAGCGTATGTGAAATAGTCTGAAGATGCCATAATGAATGTTAATGCTGCCTGTAACGTCATTGAGCATGACTGGTTTGGTGGTAGATCAGTGATGGTCTGGGGAGGCGTATCATTGGAGGACACACAGACCTCCATGTCATAGTCAGTGGTACTCTGGCTTCTGTGAGATTCCAGGATGAAATTGTCAGATTGTTCCAGTGCCTGGGCCTCACGTTCTCCTGACCTAAATTCAACTGAGCACCTATGGGACATTATGTATCAGTGCACCCCACGCCACCAAGTACCACCACAGACTGTCCAGGAGCTCACTGATGCCCCGATCCAGGCCTGGGAGGAGATCCCCCAGACACCACCTCCCAGCTCATCAGGAGCATGCCCAGACATTGCCAGGAGTGCATACAGGCACATGGGCACCATACACACGTCTGAGTCACATTATGAGTTGCTGTGATGAAAGTCACCAAACTTGGATGAGCCTGTGATTTGAATTTTTTATTGTGATTTTCAGTGTGATTTTTTTTTTTTTTAAATCCAGTCCTCCATGGGTTGATGATTTGTTTCCAGTGACCATTGTTCTGAACAAATTATACAATGTAAAGTAAAGGTTTTCAACTTGAATAATTTGTTCATCAAGATCTGATGTGTGATTTAACTGTTCCCTTAATTTTTTAACAGTGTAGTATTTTATTGTGTGAACTGATCAGGACAGCGACTTTTGACTTGCAGCATTTACTATAGCCAGCAAAAGTGACCAGATGTTGAAAGACAAAACAGGAATTTAATTAAAATTACAAACTGGGCATGTCTTGGACACTCGGGTGAAGAGAGGGGCGGAGCTGTCAACTGATCACCACCTGGTGGTGAGCTGGATCCGATGGCGGGGGAGGAAGCTGGACAGACTCGGCAGACCCAAACGTATTGTGAGGGTCTGTTGGGAACGTTTAGCAGAATCCCC
>NW_018127976.1:785098-791183 GCF_001952655.1 Monopterus albus | reverse complement strand
CTTTGGGTCATGACCGAAAGGGCAAGATCCCGGATACAGGCGGCCAAAATGAGCTTTCTCCGCAGGGCGGCCGGGCGCACCCTTAGAGATAGGGTGAGGAGCTCGGTCACCCGGGAGGAGCTCAGAGTAGAACCGCTGCTCCTCCACATCGAGAGGAGCCAGCTGAGGTGGCTCGGGCATCTGTTTCGGATGCCTCTTGGGCGCCTTCCTAGGGGAGGTGTTCCGGGCATGTTCCACCGGGAGGAGGCCTCGGGGAAGACCTAGAACACGCTGGAGGGACTATGTCTCTCGGCTGGCCTGGGAACGCCTTGGCATTCCCCCAGAGGAGCAGGAGGAAGTGTCTGGAGAGAGGGAAGTCTGGGCATCTTTGCTTAGACTGCTGCCCCCGCGACCCGGTCCCGGATAAGCGGAAGAAAATGGATGGATGGATGGAACTGGGCAGGACACATGGTCATTAAAGTGGGCAACAATTCCTAGAATGTTCAGCAAGTATGGATGGGAACACCCTTAGATTAGGTCAGAGTGAAAGTCAACATTACTGAGCCCTGACATCTGAAGGCACGGTCACAGGTCGCATGGCATTGTGTCCACCATAGTTTGTACTGTGTTAACACAATTCTGCTTTTATTGGCAGCCTTGTTTTCAAATACTTAAAATCTGATAGAGTACAGAGCTAAAACACCAACAAATCTGATACTCTATGAATGTTTACTGTACTGTAAGTATTCATGAACTTGTGTGTTGTTCCTGTTACGCTCGGATTCAGTCAAATTTGTGTTTCTATGCTGGTTATTGGTACCTTCAGTTAAGAACCTTTTCAGTCTAACCGTAACACACACAACACACAGGTGCGTGCAAACACAAAGAGGAGATGCAGCAAGGGCCTCCCTCTGTGGTTTAACTGGACTCTTCTCTTGCCCCAAGCTTGCTAAATTCTCTGAGGACACTCTAAGCAGCTACACGGAAATGGTTTCTTCCCAGGTATAACCTCTTGCTATCTTGCTCCATCCTCGCCTCCTCCACTTGCTTGGCTTCCAGCTTCACCTGAATCCACCTGTCTTCGCTTGCCCGCTTTCCTCCTCTTTAGCAGCTCTCCCTTTGTAATCCCCTTACACAGCTCTCACTGCCCTCCCACCTACACCGCCTCACCCTCAATCATCCATTGATTTCTTCATCATGGAGGTCTTTATATACATTTTTTGATTCACATCTCCTTTCTGTGTTCAGCCAATTTGTTCATTGCCTTTTTTTGCTGTAATAGTACTTTTCTGTCTTTATTCTTCTTGCACAACATGATATTTTTTTCTTCTTTGGCTCTTTGGTTTTGGTCACTCTTCATCTGAGATTATTAGTCAGTCTTGACTTTGCACCTCTGGATGCAAGTTTATACTCGGATGCCTTCAGTCATTTTTGACATGTTGTCTTGCATCTTTATGATCATTTTCTCACCTCATGGATATAACTGTTACCACCACTTCTCAGTTCCTGACCAAATCCAGTCATTGTCTTTCATTATTGCCGAGCTGTAGTGCTCAAAAAAAAAAAAAGCATATCAGCAGTCATTATTGGATTACCACTGGTCTGTAACCATCGGTGTTTTGTCTCTGGCTTCAGCATTGCTCCAGATGTAGAAATAAAATGGCCCTGAGAGGGATTTTCACTTGAACATTTGTGCCTGACCCTGCCTGACCAGACCCTTTTGTCTGTCTGCCTACACTGCATGACTAATACACCTCAATATAACGTGGTGCAGGGAATTCTCTAGGCTTTCCTGTCCTTGTTTCCTTTCCTTATCTCCTTTGAAATTACAATGAAAATATTTTTGACTTGGTTACAGCATCAGTTGTCACATACTGGCAGTTTTTCAAAGGTTAGTATTTTGGGTGCTGTGGGTTTGATCAAATGTTTGACTTTAGTTTTTTTTTAAAGTGATGTCCCTGCTGATAAACCTGTCTGTGAGGCAGTCACTTCCATGATGCTACTTATAGGTATCTCTTGCTCTCCTTAACAGATCTGAGTTTGTCACACCACAGGAAACTGTGTTATTACCCACCCAGACAAATGTGAATGATTAAAAATACTGCCCAGTGTATAAAATTAGCTTTCAACATCATGAAAAAATGAGTATTCTTTGCTCTGAAACATTGCAGGTGTCTTGGGTGAAGACTTTGACAATTGGGCATGGTTTCAATATGTGCTGCCTGTTCTCATCATTGATGTATTAAGCGAGAATATGCAGGAAAGATGCATTTCTGGGGCAAGGCATAGCTAAATAGAGGAGACGATAAAGAGAGGAGGCAAGGAAGGAAAACATTTAGGAAACTTTCCATGAGCAGGCTGTGGTTGTTTCTGCTTTGTTTCCTGCAGAACCAGTCATCATAGACACCATCCAAAGTACAATGAAATCTGCATGGATTCATGTTTTGGATCACTCACAAAATGCTGCAGCTTGCACAATGCTTTACCACCTCCACCTCCCCAAGCACTGTAATTTAGAAGCTTTGTCTTTTTTTTTTTATAATGCTGTGCAAACACAACAATGATTAAGAGTTATTTATTTGTTTTCAAACCAGTTTTGGCATTTTAGGCAAAGCTGAATTTAATTTTCTTTTTCCTTGTTACTTAAAGCTAGTTTAAAAAATTTTCCATTTAAATTGATTTATTATTATTTATGCTTGTCACGTTACAGTTTAGAATTTGATGTATTCATATATTGAGACATGTCCGTCCTCCAGTAGAAAGCAGCTCTTTAACTTAAAGTGGCCATGGCATGCTCATTTTGCTCATTTCCAGCCATTTAATGTTTAATCTCGGGCACCTCTAGATTAGCTTTGCACCGATCATAACTCCAAATAGTCTAATTATTTCAGAATGATAAAATCAGAGCGCCTCTTCCTAAAAACGAGAGGATAGTTGGTGGACACACACACCTCCTGCTGCCAGTGTTGTCAAAAGCACATAGAAACTGCAGCAGCATTAATTAATTGGAATTTCCCCTCCATAGAGAGGTAAGCAATGGTATATGTACTGGTGAAAAGAGATGCGTAACACTCTAAACAAACTGGGTAATTGAGAAACCCCATGTCTTAACTGGCATAATGCAGACATAATAACTTCTCCAGCCTTACAACAATTAAGGATAAGGATAATTACTTTATTTGGCCAAGTATGTTACACACACAAGGAATTTGTTTACTTTTATGTCCCACTGAGTAGTGGAAACATCACTCCCTTTCATGTAGCTCCATGGTCGGTAAATCCAACTGGTGGTTGCTGCATCTTCCCTCACACGACCACATACAGGCCCAAAGTAGTGAAATTAATTCAAACAGGTAGCATAGCACTGACAATAACATCACGGGTTGTTAATCTGCTCATTAAGCCACAACACTTCACCTGCAGCAGACACACTGGTCTCAAGCAGTTAAAACAAACGGGATCTGTGCTCCAGGGGAATCCAATGCTGGATGAGCTGATCATTCACTGCTGTGGGGGCTTCACGGGCCGGATGCTTGTAGGCTAGACCTGGTCAGGTAAAATGGCAAGTCTCTGTACGGGAACATTCCTGGACATGCAGTAACCCCAGGCCCTGTATTTCTGTCCACATCCTCTGGTCACAGTGCAGCAGCAGGAGGCAAAATATATCCATAAATCCATAAAATCAGGCGCAGTCGAAAAATTCTGCTTTTACAGTGGCACTTGTGGATATGAGGCAAGTTCACATGATCACGTAACTGCCTGGAGATTATGACCATTCAAGGAAATACTTAAACGATCACGTACTTTATTATGTTAGAAAAATGTTTTCGAGCGAGAGTTTGCGAGATGTGTATAAACAGATTTGCTTCTGCATTGAAATACTCGAACATATGTACGCCTCTTTTTTTTTTTTTTTTTAGCTTTAGATCATGTTTAAGTTGATAATTCAACTTTGTAACATTGTAGATAAGTCAGAAAACAAGGAGAAGCATGTCATGGGCTTTTTAATTTATACATGTGTATATGTGTTTTTGTGTGCAGGAGATGCTGCGTTGTGTATGGAGGCACCTGGTTGGCATCCTAAAAGGAGAGTCTCAGACACTCAACTACACTTCAAGCCTTTTGCACAATCTGGGATCTGTCACTGTAAGTATTATAGGGTTGAACATTTAGAAGGTTCAGTTATTGAGGTAGGGAGTTTTTCACTCTCACAGCCTCTGTGAAGAAGCTGGCCTTAAGCCTTGATAACTTGATATTTATTAAAGCCTTTATTTATTGATGTAAGCATAATAGTCATTTTATTGTTATTTTGAAAAGCACCTGGCAAGTTACATTATATCAGACAAAGTAAAAAGGATGATACAGCTGCTGGGTCAACACTTCTGCATTTTAGTTGTTTGAGGTGCTATTAGTTTCACAGCCTTGAATCCTGCTGGTGCTGATTTGAAGCTTTTAAGTTGATAAGCTTAAAGAGTCAGATCACCTAAATTACAAAAAGCAGATTTTCTCAATTGCCCCAAGTGGCATCTCATCATGGAGATATTTTTGTCTTGTTTGTCCAGATATCTGTCTCTTAGATTTCTGCCTCTACTTCCTGTGGTGCTCACAGCATAAAAATAGAACATAAAAATTCAACAACATTTTGTTCCAGAAACAATGTCTCTCTCAAGCCCCTTTTGGAAAGAACTGACATTAGAAGGGGAGATAGTGAATGAAATACTCACTGTGCTCATTTGTAATTTATTTCAAATTCCAGACAGCATTTTAACCATTGTGAAATTACAGAATATAGTTGATAATAAATATGGATATTAAGCATGACAGAGCAAAAAGGGGACAACAAAAGCCTCATTAGGCAGTGCAAGCTACTGTTCAAAGTGAATTTGAGACAAAAATCTTACATAATCTCAGTCATAACTCAGGATTCACATACATATGTATTTTTTTTATTCGATGTCTTATACTTCCTAGGCATATCGTTATTTCCAAGTCCATTGTGACTAAACCATAAATCCAGTGAGAAATAATAGAAGAAAGTATTTCAGAACTTTACTGAGGATCATCTCATTTTCTTTACTATCAGAGTAATCTAGTTATAGTTTGTACATTCATGGTGGCATTAGAAACCGGAACTGCTGATTGCTGTTCTGACATGCTATTAGCAACGCCATTTTGACCAAATATAAATGAAAATGGGCCTTAAAAGAAAACACCAGTGCCCTACATAGAAGTTTACAGCAGACCATCTGATCTTTTATGAGGTCTTGCTTTCCTAATGCCTTTAATATTTTTTATCAAATGTTTTTCCGGGTTGCAAGCGAGAGCAGACGTCTTTACTGCTACTCTTGTCTGTTCTACGATTTTTCACATCTTCTACATTGTCAAGTCTTTGAACAAATTCCTCAACTACTAAAATGCCTCCAAGAGGGAAAAGAGCTAATAAATCCGAAGCGAGCGAGGATGTTGAGGCTGAAGAAGATTCTATTTCAGCGGCGCAAGTAGCTGAGATGTTGAATCAGCAGAAGCTGATGTTCACCACGCTTATGTGCCAACAGCATGAAAGTTTCCATGGCTTTGTGAAACTAATTATGGAGACAAATAACAAGAGACTCGACGACATGACCAAAGAAATGCAGGAGATAAAAACGAATTTGCAGTTTACCCAGCGAGATGTGGACGCGATAAAAGCGGCCATGGGGGTGCAGGAAAAAATTGCCGAAGACACTAGGCGGGACGTCTACAAAACCTGTGAGAGTCTAATAACTATTACATATAAAATGGAGCAATTGGAAGCACAGTCCAAGCAAAAAAACCTGATCTTCGAGGGAATCAAGGAGTCAGCTGGAGAAAGCTGGACGGAAGCGGAGTGCAAGGTGAAGGAGATTTTAAAGGACAAACTGCAAATTCATCAAGATATAGAGATGGAACGGGTTTACGGAGTTGGGAATCTTTCTGATCACGGACCGAGGGCGGTGATGGTTAAGTTGATGAAGGAGAAAGATAAGACAAACATTCTGCAGCAAGCCAAGAAGCTTAAGGGAACCAAGATTTACATCAACGAAGATTACCCCGAGTCTGTGAGGAAGAGAAGAAGAGAGTTGATGCC
>NW_018127976.1:776562-784657 GCF_001952655.1 Monopterus albus | reverse complement strand
TGTAATATTTCTACTTGTGTGATGTAGAAGATAATTATCAAAGTATGTAATTATGTAAGAATGTTAACAGTCTGTAATATTTTTTAGTATATCACTAGCGTGGTGTAGAACAAAATTATCTATGTAGTAATACTGCTTGCAAACCAATGATGGTAAGATGATGTTATGGGGTAGGACTAGATAAGTCTAACTTCTTCCTACTCCGTTCAAGCATGTACTAGGTATAAGCAAATTGATAATGCATTTGTGGATATGTGTGAAATTATGTGTGGTTACATATTGACTGTCGTTACATGTTTGAAAGAATAAATCAAATCAAATCAAATCAAATCATTATATTGGTTTCCAACTGTTGATAGTGTCTTGGCATTGATTAGTGTAGGACAAGGGAACATTTGTGGGGTAAAACCCCAGAAAACATCATTCTAACCCTATACCCATATACACAAACCAACTTTTAGCCTTAATGGTGCATGTACTATACGTATATAAGTTGTAAATCTTTACTTGTGTGTTTTGTTGTATTGTGTAGGTGTTGTGCTGTGTAGACAAGCAGGGTATTCTGTCGTGGCCTAACCCCAGTCCAGAGACTGTGCTGTTCTTCAGCGGACGGGTCGAGCCACCTCACAACAGCCAGGATGATCTCAGAGATGACCTGTCTGTCAACTCTTACTGCCGAATTGAGACAGATGATGACAGGGATGAGGTGTGTGTGTGTTTTCCCAGTCAGTGTTTAGTCTCGCCAGCAGTCTGACTGTAGGGATTGTTACTTGTAGTTTGAAAAATACTAATTGAAATTTTACTTGTTAATTTTAATATAGACTGACTAGGGAACGCTAATATTCAGAAATGTATTGCCTTATAATGCAGTGTTTTATCCACTCATGATTAGTTATGACTGTTGTACAGGCCCAGGAGGCAGAAGCGCTGCTTTGCCTACCAGCAGAGTCCTCCACCCAGCGCGGGGAGAGACCCGAGCCCAGCGAGACCTCACATGATACTGCTCGCTCGACTGACACACTCCGACTTCAGCATCTCTGTCAGCCTGCTCGCAGTCGTACCAAACACCACTCTGGATCCAACGTGAGCTTCAGCCATGACACTGAGGGAGGCGAGGACAGCCAGGTACAGGTAAAAAGTGTGCCTGAAACTGTAGAAAGAAGTTGGGAAAGTAGGAAATATATTGTTGATTCAAAAAGTTGATATTACTTTACAGGGTGATGCTGTCTTAAACACAGAACTATCACTCTTTTGTTTTTTCGTTTCTGTCCCATTTGTCTCCAGGACTTTGCAATGGGCTGCCCAGAAGCAGAGGCTGAGGACTTTGTGTGTGACTACCACCTGGAGATGCTGAGCCTGTCGCAGGACCAGCAGAACCCAGCCAGCATCCAGTTTGATGACCTCTCCTGGCAGTGCCACCTGCCGTCCCTCAAGCCTCTGGGCCTCAACATCATGCTGAACCTCTGTAACACCAGCGTCACCCAGCAACTCTGCCAGTTCTCTGACCACCTGTCCAACCTGGCTCTGCAGGAAAGCCATGGCACTGTGCTGCCTGTCTCCGTCCCCTGGGGACTCTGTGAGCTCTCCAGGCTTATAGGTGAACTTGTAATTATCTAGTCTAAAATAAGCTAAGATGATCTTTTTTTTGTCCACAAGAGAGGAAATTTAGTTTGCGGCCAGGTGAATACAGACAAACGACAGCAATAAAAACAAGAAACATTATCAGTCGCACAACATATCAACAAAAAAAAAACCCTCAGACCATTGGCTGAGACATTTTCAAAATTTATTTCAGTTAGTCAAATTTGTAACAAGAATTTAGCAGGCCACCATCACTGAGACAAAAAAGGATCTCTTGGTCCTTGTGACAGGAACCCTCAAACAATGAACAGATGGAAGTAAATCAGATTCATTAAACAGCGGACATGAGCTAGAATAGCCTCAGCCTTCTTATCCTAACACCTAAATTGGGGTTTTCTAGGATTGTGTCTATGCTATGGCCTATTTTGGCCTCACTTTTTGTTAGATATAGGAAAATGCAATACATTATAGATCATATTCAGGTAGTTCATTAACCTTTTTTTTAAGAGGGAAATGATGATGTCATCTGCCATGAATTAACCCCAGAATAAAGCCTTTTCCTTGAGTTAATGTCTCTGTACAATGAGCACACACCTTTACATACTGTGGTTTTGATTATAAGTTCCACTAACAACTAGTCTGACATACTGGGACAATAGACTGGCTGTACAGTTTCACCAATAAGTAGCACTATATATGAAAAAAGGCAGTATGCTATTACTGTCACATACAGTAGTAACAGTACTACAGATTTTTTTTTACCATATTATGCATGTTTAGGGGAATGCTGTTTACATTCATCATGCCGGTTATCGGTAATTTTCTTTGTCTTCATTTAGAAGTAGTGGTTCTGTGGAATTGCATAAAATCGTACTCCATTGGGCAGTGCTAAATACTGCGTATTGAAACATGTTGGCAATAGCGCCACTGTGTGGCCAGTTATGAAACTTTTAAATCTGTAAATGTTTCAAACTGTCTTACTCTGATATTCTTACAGCTAGAAACACACTTCCGCTAAGCAAAATCATAAAAATATCTTGACAGTAGTTTTGATTGTGAAAAGGATTCACTAACTGTGATTTCAGCTGTGCTGTAATCAAACAAGGTGAGAGGTTGCTGTGAGAACTTAGCTCCTGACTGGTAGATATTATGCAAACTCAGCTAAGGATGTACATAATTTAAAAGATGATCAATATCACTTGTACTTGATGATACAGCGATATTGTTTAAGTGAAGAAAGCTAAGTTTTCAGTACCAAAGTGAATGAGGTGTAAAAATCGAATGGACAGTAACTCATTATTCTCAACTTTTCCCGGGGGTGTCAGGGTTCACTCCTGGTGCAAGAGAGCTGTTCAAACGGGAGAACCACTTAGCTTTGTACCAGCTGCCATCTGGAGAGAAAACCAAGGAGTTGACCTCCCGCTGCCTTCATCACTTCACCAAACGCCAGCCTCCCATCTCCCACCTCATCTCTCTGCTTGTACGAGACTCTTCCTCCAGTGAGTCTGTTCATACTTCAGTATACCTACAGTGTATGTCATTCTTCTTTGTTAATGAAATAGTTGTTTAATGAAAAGAGCTTAAGAGCTTTTTTTTTTCTTCTTACATGTCAGTGCTTCCCACACAGACTGTACTTGGGCGCAGCTCCCAGGTGCAACATTAACAGCTTCTATGCTAGGTTAGGTTTTTTTAATCTGTCTGAGAAAACACAGCTGTGATTTTTTTTTTTTTTTGACAAGAAGACAATTACTCGCTGCTATCAATTTTCTTTTTTTAAACAATTTTAAATTGGTAAAATCTTTCATTTCATTGTAGAGCTCAGCTCAGCTGCTCCATGCCCAGTGCTCATGCACACATTGACAACCAAAGTCAGCAGTGTTTTTTTTTTTTTTTGGTACACAACGCTGTCAGTTGCGGAGATCCAACTTTTCCGAGTCTTCTAATGAGTTATTAGCAAGCTAGTAAGGCTGCCCAAGCTAATGTTAGAATAACGCAGTTGTGGCCAAGGTTAGTACATTGTATATAGCATGGATGTACATGGACTGCTCTGCAACTGAATAAAGTTAATGCTAATTCTTAAACTCTGATGCTGAATGTTTGCTCCCCCAGTTCAGGGAAATACTGAAAAATATTTTCCTTGTCTTAAAAGGACACATCCTGTTGAGGCGTTTCTCTCTCACATACACACAAACACATGACAATGGACCATCTGTGAACGGCTCCTCCTCTGTTTTTTAACACAACACTGTCAAACTCAGAGATCCAACTCTTCTACTAAGTTATTAGCAAGCTAGTAAAGCAGACTGAGCTAACATTAGAATACAGCTATTGTCAAGGTCAGCATGCTGTCTATAGCATGGATATATGGACTGCTCTGCAAGTGGATAAACTTAATGCTGGTTTATAGATTGATGTTGAATCTTTGCCTCCTCAGTACAGGGGAATATTGGAAAACATGCATTGGAAAGCTGATCAGTGAAATCAGTGTGATTAGCAAATTTTTTTTAAATAATAATGGGATAAATAATGGGCGAGCTAGTGCAAAGACAGGTCAGGTGAACAGTATTATGGCATTATTATTATTAATAAAAAAAAAAAAAGTATGCAATCATCACCCCCCCAAGCTAGCACCACAATTTGAATGGAATTCTGTAAGAAACATTGTACTGTATGTAATAAATTAGAAGTAATTTATGAAAGCGTGTGTGCGTCACCCCCCACCCCAAGCTACCACCACAAGTAGAATTTAATTCTGTGATTAAACACTGTATGTTCATGGTTCTTTTTTGTGCTAATTGTACTTTGCCTCTTCCCTTTGTCCTAATGTATGAGGTTAAAAAGATGAAGTTAAAGAGGGCATTTCTTTTTGTTGTGATGCCTGCTAATGTTAATGTCCGGTCAATCTGTTGTAGATAACATCCAGATGCTGTCCCATGGCTCTGCTGACCTTATCCTGGAGGCCTGCACAGACTTCTGGGATGGAATGGATATCTACCCCCTATCAGGCTCTGACAGGTACAGCATCTGTTGCACGTCATGTTGCTATAAATCTGGAGTTGCATAAAGTATCAAAGACGTAGCACAGTTAGCACTGGTTTTATTCCAAAAATTCCCTTTCTGTGTTACAGAAAGAAGGTTCTGGACTTCTACCAGCGTGCCTGTCTGTCAGGTTACTGCTCAGCCTTTGCCTATAAACCCATGCAAGTATCATTATCCAGTCAACTGAATGGGAAGTGTGTAGAGCTGGCCCCTGGTCCCTGCCTCTTCTCTGGATTGGAGCTGCCCTCCACCACCCCTATCAAACACACTTCTTGTAGGAACAGCTGGAGCTCAGATGGTACAAGTTAGTGACAGAGGGATGGATACTTAATGCTATACTTCAATAATAATATACCTTTTTTTTTCCTTTGTCCTCTCCTTTCATTGGCTTTCCCCCATCATGTCTGCAGAGGGTATAGGTGAGGGGTTAGAGCGTGAGGACTGTGTTCAGGCTCTGAGCGGGCAGATCTTCATGGGCATGGTGTCATCTCAATTCCAGGCGAGGCTGGACACAGTTCGGCTCATCGATGCCCTGGTCACTGCTTGCATTCGTTTTGTTTATTTTTCAATGGAGGATGAGCTCCGCAGCAAGGTGAATGCACACAAGCATCTAGTTTAGGTTGGTCAAAATGATTGAGGTATAGTAATCTTGCCTTTTACTGAATAGAATAGAATAGAGTTTATTGTCATTAGTCGTGTGTAAAGCAATTAGTATGCTCTTGACCAAAACAGAGTGCAATAAAGACCATCAAACAAAAAGATATAAAAACAATTGCTAAACAGTAAAAACTAGAGAAATGCATTTCCTGTCAAATGCGTGTGGATGCTAATAAAAGCTGAAATATCATCCTGAAAATGCCTGAAATCAATTGCTGAAACAGCTGAAAGATGAGAAGAAAGGGCTGAAGTTCTTTGTTGAAACAGTTGAGAAGAAATAGCTGAAGTTCTTTGTTGAATAATCTGAAGGATAAGATGCAATAAAGTAGGAATGGCCTTGAAGAGCTGAACATTTTGATACCTGAATGGCTTTTCTAGCTGAAGGTATGCTGAACTTAAGATGTGAAAATAGTCCAATAGGACTGTTAGAAATTAACCCAATTCTTTTGTTGGAAGCACGAGAAGTGAAGACAGGAGAGGACTGTTTAAAATCAACAGAAAGTTTACTGAAAGCCTGATCACAGGTAGGTCTTACAGCGCTGGATTCAGAGAGACAGAGCTCCCGCAGGAAATCCAGCTTCTAAATCCTGAATTAAGTTTTTACAACACATTTACAGACGTGGACAAAATTGTTGGTACCCTTCTGTTAAACGAAGAGAAACTCACAATGGTCACTGAAATAACGTGAAACTGACAAAAGTAATAATAAATAAAAATTTACTGAAAATTAACTGACAGTCATTGCTTTTGAATTGTGGTTCAACAGAAGCATTTAAAAAAAACAAACTAATGAAACTGGCTTGGACAAAAATGAAGGTACCCTTAATATTTTGTTCCACAACCTTTTGAGGCAATCACTGCAATCAAGCGATTTTTGTAACTCCCAATGAGACTTCTGCACCTGTCGACAGGTATTTTGGCCCACTCCTCTTGAGCAAACTGCTCTATCTGTCTCAGGTTTGAAGGATGCCTTCTCCAGACTGCATGTTTCCGCTCTTTCCACAGATGTTCAATAGGATTTAGATCAGGGCTCATAGAAGGCCACTTCTATGAGCCCTGTCCAATGTTTTCTTCTTAGCCATTCTTGGGTGTTTTTAACGATGTGTTTTGGGTCATTATCCTGTTGAAGGACCCATGACCTGCGACTGAGACCAAGCTTTCTGACACTGGGCAGCACATTTCGCTCCAGAATGCCTTGATAGACTTGAGATTTCATTGTACCCTGCACAGATTCAAGACACCCTGTGCCAGATACAGCAAAGCAGCCCCAGAACATAACTGAGCCTCCTCCATGTTTCACAGTAGGTACAGTGTTCTTTTCTTTGTATGCTTCATTTGTGCACCTGTGAACATAGAGCTGATGTGACTTGCCAAACAGTTTCACTTTCGTCTCATCTGTCCAAAGGACATTCTCCCAGAAGCTTTGTGGCTGGTCAATATGCATTTTGGCAAATTCCATTCTCGCTTATTTATGAGTTGCTTTCAACAGTGGAGTCCTCCTCGGTCGTCTTCCATGAAGTCCACTGTGGCTCAGACAGCGACGGATGGTGCGATCTGACACTGATGTACCTTGACCTTGGAGTTCACCTCTAATCTCTTTGGAAGTTGTTCTGGGCTCTTTGGTTACATTCGCATTATCCGTCTCTTCAATTTGTCATCAATTTTCCTCTTGTGGCCACCTCCAGGGAGGTTGGCTACAGTGCTGTGGACCTTAAACTTCTGAATAATATGTGCCACTGTAGTCACAGGAACATCGAGCTGCTTGGAGATGGTCTTATAGCCTTTACCTTTAACATGTTGGTCTATAATTTTCTTTGTAATCTCCTGAGACAACTCTCTCCTTAGCTTTCTGTGGTCCATGTTCAGTGTGGTACACACCATGATACCAAACAGCGCAGTGACTACTTTTCACCCTCTAAATAGGCAGACTGACTGATTACAAGTTTGAAAACACCTGTGATGCTAATTAGAGGACACACTTTAGTTTGTCTCTATGGTCAAATTATTTTCAATCCTTTCTAGGGTACCATCATTTTTGTCCAGGCCAGTTTCATTAGTTTCTTTTTTTAAAAGGATTCTGTTGAACCACAATTCAAAAGCAATGACTGATTTTCATTCGTTAATTTAACACATCGTTAAAAACACCCAAGAATGGCTAAGAAGAAAACATTGGACTGTTCTGAAGTGGCCTTCTATGAGCCCTGATCTAAATCCTATTGAACATTTGTGGAAAGAGCTGAAACATGCAGTCTGGAGAAGGCATCCTTCAAACCTGAGACAGATAGAGCAGTTTGCTCATGAGGAGTGGGCCAAAATACCTGTCGACAGGTGCAGAAGTCTCATTGGGAGTTACAAAAATCGCTTGATTGCAGTGATTGCCTCAAAAGGTTGTGGAACAAAATATTAAGGGTACCTTCATTTTTGTCCAAGCCAGTTTCATTAGTTTGTTTTTTTTAAATGCTTCTGTTGAACCACAATTCAAAAGCAATGACTGTCAGTTAATTTTCAGTTAATTTTTATTTATTATTACTTTTGTCAGTTTCACGTTATTTCAGTGACCATTGTGAGTTTCTCTTCGTTTAACAGAAGGGTATCAACAATTTTGTCCACGTCTGTATCCTCTTAGGCTGCTTCGCCCTGGACAGGGATGCAACCTTTAATAGTTTGTGATCCTATTGGTCATTTGGTGTGAGTAGGTCAACCCCTGCCTGCGCTTGCTTGCTGATATGTGATCTAGACCAGGTTTGTGTGTGTGTGTGTGTGTGTGTGTGTGTGTGTGTGTGTGTCTCCGGCACCCAGATTTTGATATCAAGGCGCA
>NW_018127976.1:768287-772721 GCF_001952655.1 Monopterus albus | reverse complement strand
TTGTTAATGGTGACCCACCAAGCGAGGAATGATTCAAACCCAGCTCCTATTTGGTTTCTTGCTTTAAATTCGTCGGGCACGCCTCGAGGTACTCCTATGGCATCTATGTAAATCATGTTATCAAATGAACCTCCTGGGGTGATACTTCGTTTTGCTCTATGCCAAGGGTGGTCTTTCATTAGGTGATCTAAGTTGGAGAAGTCTCCAGCTGGGAACATTTTGAAGGGCATAACCAGTTGAATAAGGGCGCATTGGCCTGTCCAATACTTAGGGAGCTTCGGTCGCAGTTTCATATCACCACACATCCACCAGAGGTCTGCCCTGCATAGGAGAGGTTGATAAACCATTCTCTATGAAAATTGGTGTGGTTAGTGGTGATGTTAAGACTGGTGGAACAATACCCGGAGGGAAAGGTTTGAACATTTACACTGTAGGCAGAAGTTAGTTCAAAACAGGTGTAATTACCTTTGAGAGGTGCTATCGACGGGGGGGCTCCTGATAGCACGTCCAATGTAACTTTAGGGAAGAGCTGAGCCATTGTGGTGCACAGGGAGGAATTGTCAGAATTGGGTGTATACAATTTTAATATGCATTGGAGACCTTGCAGTCCGGCTTGTGGGTCTAATTTAAAGGGGGACGTTCCTAGTTGTGGCCTTGCTGTGGCACAAGCAATGCAGCCGCTTTGGTTATGTTGTCTAGCCGTGTAATACATCCATTCTAACCATTCATTTCTGTCTTGGTATCCTGTTTCTAAAGCTAATTTATCTTCTAGCGTCAAGTTACTGAGATACTGGATCTTAGGATTAACGTGATGTGGGCACATTCTTGGGAGTGGAGGTGGTTTGGATTGGAGCATTTACCAGGTTGATTTTAATTAGTCCTTTTGGGTCAGTACCAGGTATATCTATACCCAGGACGAGGTAAAAGCTGTTCTTGCCCTTGCTGAGGGGAGTTTGAGTCATACCCTGTATAGTTGGTGTTAAGGGATTGTGTCCTGTGGTATCCTTATCTGTTTTAAATTTTGGCTGTCCTCTAAAAAAGGCTATCTGGTTTTGGAATTTTGACCATACCGGGCAGGTTGGAGCGGAGGTGCGCCCTCGGGGACCCGTGTTCCAATATACAGAACTCCAGCTTGGACACCAAGGTGAGTCAGGGATACCGGTAGGAAAGGGGCACAGATAAACATCGTACTCTCTCCAGCTTTGATCTCTACCCCCGCAATCTATTACCTCACATAAATCAAACTGGACAACGGTGGTGTTAGTCTTAGAGGCTTCAATAATTATTTTGGTCCCATAAGGGTCAGCGGTGTTTGCAGGGACGCTTCTTTGTAAGCGTCTCAATGGCTTGTAACTGGTATTATGGGCGGGCTGGATTATTGTATGGGCTTTTTGTGTTGAAGCCTCTGATTTTATCTGTATCCCCCACCATAATGTAGGAACTGCGATAAGTAAGAGAACAATACCTAGGGAGATTTTTGCAGAGTTAATGCTGTGACCTGGTTGTGTCCTCGGTGAGGTCATGGTGGCTGCTTTGGTGCTCAGGTTGTGTCAGGTCAGAGTCAGTGGTTTGGGAGGTTCTTAAGTCAGTACGAACCTCGGTCAGGGATCTATCAGTTGGGTCATGTGCTGGTGCACAATGAGTTCTGTGAATCCAGTTGCTGAGTTTGTCCTGTGATAACCACACTTTCACACAGTGTGTGGTTACCTCTGCCACCTTGTATGGTCCTTTCCACCTGGGGGAGGACCAGTTGAGTTTGGTGATTTTCCTGTAGATCCAACTTCCCACTGCTACAGCCGGTGCAGTGGGGCTCTGCTCCTTGGTGAGTATTTCTGTCACCTGTTGAGAGATGCTTGTCACAGCATTGTTCAGTGTTTGTACATATTCAGACAAGGTCTCATGTTGTACTAATGCTGGTGGGGAGTCTGTAGGGGCAACAGTGAATGGACAGGGCATTTTTCTCCCTGTCAGGATTTCATGAGGGCTGACATTCAGGGTGGTATTTGGTGTGGATCTGAGGTTAAAGAGCACAATAGGAAGGGCTGCCACCCAGGTCAATTTGGTGTCTGCGCAGACTTTTGCCAACCCTTCCTTAATGGAGCGATTTGCCCTCTCTACTAACCCTTGTGAAGCTGGGTGATAGACAGCTCCAAACTTGTGTTGGATCCCAAACATTTTTTCCACTTCTCCTAGATCCTCATTAGAGAAGTGAGTCCCGTTGTCAGACCTTACCACCTCTGGTACCCCAAATCTGGGGATTATTTCTCTAGTGAGCCACTTAATCACTTCCTTAGCTTTTTCAGTCTTGGTGGGTGTGGCCTCTACCCACCGGGAAAAAGGGTCTACACAGACTAAGAGGTATCTTTTGCCCTCGACTCTGTGGTCTGCACCCATGTCAGTGAAGTCGATCACTATTTCTTTCCATGGGGCATCAGGCACAGGAAAGCAGCCCAATCCTGCTTTCAGTGCTGTTCTCGGGTTATATTTATTGCATATTTCACAACTCTGTACAAAATATTTGGTGATGTCCTGGAGGTAGGGGTGCCACCAGTGTTGGGAAATGAGGGCTGTAACCTTAGAAGTTGCACAGTGACCTCTACTGTGCGCTTCTTGGCACAAAATGTTCAGTAGTCCAGCCGGAGCTACTATTTTCCCTTCATGGCTTCTCCAAAGAGCTGTCTCATCTTTGGAGGCACCTTTGTCTCTCCACGTCTGCTTTTCAGATGGAGCGGCTGCTTCTTGCAGCTCTTTAACTTTCTGTATGCATAAGTCTCTATGTGGTTCACCCACTGTTGACTTCTGAGCCATTTGTCTATGTACATTATTTACAGTGTAGCCAGCTACAGTTTTGGCAGCGAGGTCAGCCGCATTGTTTCCTCTGGTTATTCTTCCATCTCCCTTTTGATGTCCTCTGCATTTGATTATGGCTACTTTTTCTGGTTCTAAGAGTGCATGATATAACTCTAGCAGTTGTGTTAAATGTTTGACCGGGGTGCCTGCAGAGGTCACAAAACCTTTTCTTCTCCAGTGACACAGATCCACATGGGTTGCTTGTACTGCATCGTTGTTCCGTGTTCGTACATATTCGCACAAGGTCTCATGCTGTACTAATCCTGGTGGGGAGTTTGTAGGGGCAACAGTGAATGGACAGGGCATTTTTCTCCCTGTCAGGATTTCATGAGGGCTGACATTCAGGGTGGTATTTGGTGTGAATCTGAGGTTAAAGAGCACAATAGGAAGGGCCGCTACCCAGGTCAATTTGGTGTCTGCGCAGACTTTTGCCAACCCTTCTTTAATGGAACGATTTGCTCTCTCTACTAACCCTTGTGAAGCTGGGTGATAGACAGCTCCAAACTTGTGTTGGATCCCAAACATTTTTTCCACTTCTCCTAGATCCTCATTAGAGAAGTGAGTCCCGTTGTCAGACCTTACCACCTCTGGTACCCCAAATCTGGGGATTATTTCTCTAGTGAGCCACTTAATCACTTCCTTAGCTTTTTCAGTCTTGGTGGGTGTGGCCTCTACCCACCGGGAAAAAGGGTCTACACAGACTAAGAGGTATCTTTTGCCCTCGACTCTGTGGTCTGCACCCATGTCAGTGAAGTCGATCACTATTTCTTTCCATGGGGCATCAGGCACAGGAAAGCAGCCCAATCCTGCTTTCAGTGCTGTTCTCGTGGTATATTTATGGCATATTTCACAACTCTGTACAAAATATTTGGTGATGTCCTGGAGGTAGGGGTGCCACCAGTGTTGGGAAATGAGGGCTGTAACCTTAGAAATTGCACAGTTACCTCTTCTGTGCGCTTCTTGGCACAAAATATTCAGTAGTCCAGCCGGAGCTACTATTTTCCCTTCATGGCTTCTCCAAAGAGCTGTCTCATCTTTGGAGGCACCTTTGTCTCTCCACGTCTGCTTTTCAGATGGAGCGGCTGCTTCTTGCAGCTCTTTAACTTTCTGTATGCATAAGTCTCTATGTGGTTCACCCACTGTTGACTTCTGAGCCATTTGTCTATGTACATTATTTACAGTGTAGCCAGCTACAGTTTTGGCAGCGAGGTCAGCCGCATTGTTTCCTCTGGTTATTCTTCCATCTCCCTTTTGATGTCCTCTGCATTTGATTATGGCTACTTTTTCTGGTTCTAAGAGTGCATGATATAACTCTAGCAGTTGTGTTAAATGTTTGACCGGGGTGCCTGCAGAGGTCACAAAACCTTTTCTTCTCCAGTGACACAGATCCACATGGGTTGCTTGTACTGCATAGGCAGAATCAGTGTAGATGTTTACCGTTTTTCCCTTAGCTATTTTACATGCCTCAGTTACAGCCACTAGTTCTGCCAATTGTGCAGAGGCAGGCTGTGGTAAGATTTGGGCTGCTCTGGTTTGTAAGCCAGCGGGTGTTTCTTCTATTACCGCATAAGACGCTATGAGGCT
>NW_018127976.1:753042-763477 GCF_001952655.1 Monopterus albus | reverse complement strand
GATATATTTTTTATATACTCAAGTGGTCTGAGTCGTCCCTCTGAGTTCCTGGTTTGAAAGAACCGGATGAGGCTTTATAATGGTTTTTAGCCTTTAGTAACCAAGGCTCAGTAATTCTGGTCAATCATCAGTACAGTTTTACCATGTGTAAGCAAGGAAGGTAAACATATGAAAAGTAACTGAAAGACAATGAAGAACTGAAAAGTAACTAAAGATTATAAAGTAACTTGAGCGCATAAGAAAAGTCTAGGTAATGTGTGTGTGTGTGTGTGTGTGTGTGTGTGTGTGTATGTGTATCCTAGGTGGCGAGCCTTCCTGGGTGTGTAGACACCTCCTGGGGAGGCAGAACTTGGGATATGCTATGTGGGTCTATGTGTGGGTGTGAAACAGGCCTTTGCTAAAATGTAAATAGGCTGTCTGGTCACAAAGATATGTAGACATCCTGTCTCTACCCAGATGTTACAGCATTCAAAGTAAGCAGATTCTACTTCATTACAGTTGTAAGATATAAGCAAGGGAAATAAATGTATTCAAATAACCAAAGCTCAGTAGTTCTGCACAATAACCAATACAGCTGTAATATGTATAATCAAGTAAGATAAAGTTATGAAAGGTAACTAAAGGGAACTAAAGGCATGAGAAGTAACTAAAGCTGATAAAGTAACTAGAGTCTATAAGACTCAAATCTTACAGACACAGACCTCTATACTTTTTACACACCTGCTTTGCAGTTGCATCTTTGAGTTTTCTTGGGTATGTTACAAGATTTGTGTATGTTAGAAATTAATCCAATTCTTTTGTTGGAAGCGCGAGAAGTGATGACAGGAGAGGACTGTTTAAAATCAACACAAAGTTTACTGAAAGTCTGATCACAGGTAGGCCTTACAGCGCTGGGATCAGAGAGATAGAGCTCCCGCAGGAGTTCCATCCACTGACCCCGAATTAAGGTCTTACAATACATTTTATCTTCTTGGGCTGCTCCGCCCTGGACAGAGTCAATAGTTTGTGATCCTATTGGTCATTTGGTGTGAGCCGGAGCTCACACTTCCATGTTGAAATATGGTATATCTAGGTATGTGTGTGTGTGTGTGTGTGTATGTGTGTGTCTGTGTGTCTCTCAGGTGGTGAGCCCCTGGCCTCTGCAGGACATCCCAAGACAAAGCAAAGCTTGGGATGTGCTAAGTGGGTTGAGGTACGAGTGTAAAATAGGCCTTTGCTAAAATGTAAATAGGCTGTCTGGTCACAAAGAGATGCAGACAGCCAGTCTCTACAGAAGTTACAGCATTCAAAGTAAGCAGATTCTGCTTCATTACAGCTGTAAGATATACAAGCAAGGGAAACAAATATATTAAAATAACCAAAGCTCAGTAGTTCTGGACAATCATCAATACAGCTGTAATATGCATAAACAAGTAAGATAAAGTTATGAAAGGTAACTAAAGGTATGAGAAGTAACTAAAGCTTATAAAGTAACTAGAGTCTATAAGACTCAAATCTTACAAGGCCCCGGATTCAGTTCTTTCCATTGTTGTACCCCGTACTTTTTACCATACTGACTCTGAGAGACGAGGCAGTCCAAGTAGCTACAAAACAGTGCTGATTTATTCAAAGGAGCACAGGTAAAATTAACATTACACGCTCAAGTATCTTGCACCTTCATACTGCACGCAGGCAGATGTAAGATGAAAGACCCTGAGCCCACCAGGCCTATACATTATATCACCTCGGTTGGGCTAGCCCCATACTACACAGAAACGTCAACCGAGACGTCTCTGTTGCCAGCTCTGCAGCTGGCCATAACAGTAGTCAAAACATGAAGCAAATCAACGTGTGAATGTGTGTGTCTGTTGGTTAAGTGGTGTGTAGCTAAAAACATTCTCACGACCTCTAGTACATGTCGTGACTTAAACATAAGAACATATTATGGCTAAAGCTACAGTTATACACGTAGTAATAATAATATTAAACACCCTGTCTGCTGACAGTCATCAACTCTTCTCTCTAGTATCCTTGACCAGATGTACCCTGTAGAAACTCATAAGCATGCCTAAGCATTTAACAGTCTAACTAGACATCCTATCTCCACTAAACATTTCTAATACATAAAGTATCTATCCAATATCTATCAGACTAAAAATACCTAACACCATCCTTCCTGGCAGATTCTCTCAAGCTCTGTCAGATTAGATGGGAAGTGCTGTGAAGTGCCAGGTTCTCCCCACCTCTTTACTTTAGCGATGGTATTAGCAGGTGATGAGCAGTGTCTGGTGTTTTCCAGGGATAGTGTTTGGAGTTCTGCCCAAAGAGTTCAGTTTTGTCTCATTAAACCAGTGAACCTTTTTTTTCTAACCCATCTCTGCATATGACATTGGAGGCTCTGATAAAGGGACTGTTGAGTTCTTGGTCACCTCCTGACCATAGGGGGGCAGCTGTGGCTTAGGAGGTAGAGCGGGTCGTTTCTTAACCGGAGGATTAGCGGTTCGATTCCCGACTTGTGCAGTCAACATGTCGAAGTTTCTTGAGCAAGACACTGAACCCCCAGTTGCTCCCACTGATGACACCGGTGTGTGGGTGTGTGAATGTGTGAACATTTGTGAGTGCGAATGGATGAATGGCCAAGTAGTGTAAAAGTGCTTTCAGTGTGCTGTAAATTGTAGAAAAGCGCTATACAAGTATAAGACCATTTACCACAACATAAAGTATGCTTTAACCGTGTATGGAATATGTACAAAAAGTAAAATGCTGTGTAATGTGGTATGTCTACACCATGTCACTTAGTAAGCTGTACCTTGGGAGCATTGTGTGGCTAGTTACTGTATGTGTCTGTGCAGGTTTTTGCAGAGAAGATGGGTTTAGAGACAGGCTGGAACTGTCACATCTCTCTGACTCCAAACGGACACGGTCCCTATGATGGAGCTCCATCCAGCCCTAGTCATGGCTCGCTGCATGAAGACCTGAACCAAGGTACCAAACTTGTTTGTACATTTCATTACATTTGCTAATGGGCAGCAGTTCATGACAGGTTTGATATGGATCAGTATGGAGTCTCAAGACTTCTGTTTCTAGTCTGTGATATCCAGGGCATAAATGCTTTTATTTAGTCTTTTTCAGTCTATCTAGTCCATATGCAGTGCAGACTTTATTCCTAACTATTATGTATAAAATAAAATGTATATTTCAAAAACCCACCTACTGTAAATTGTACATCAGACCTTGTTAACTCCTGCCATTACCCTGTACTACTACTAGGTGGTATCAGTTTTAAATGTACTGTACTTGCATGCACGTGTTAGGTACTTGTATTTTACGTGAGCATTATCATTTGTTATTTTCTTTTTCTCGCCAGTACATTTTAGTAGGAATACTGTACTTTTGCTCCACTAAATTTATTTTATAAATTAGGTTACTGGTTTCTTTGCAGATTTTACATTTACATACACATATGTGTTAACCTTATAAAATATAATGTGATACAGAAGAAATGGTCTAGCAATATATAAATTATAAATTAATAATAATTATATAAATTATAAAGTGTAGGTTTGGGATTCTTTTGTCTTTTTACCAAAGATTTGACAGTAAATTTTCATTGCAGTGATGTTGAGCTATTTGCTCACTGTATTATTACTACTTTCACTTAAATAGAATCTGAATCCTGATCATCCAGTCAACAGAGATAAGTGCTACAAGAACAATCCTCCCCTCTGTTTCTCCTATGTTGTCTTAATAAGACCCTCGAGTCAACTCTGTGTTCCTCAAGTTCACATAAGATTTAGCAAGGTCAGGTTAGTTAAATCCTACCCTCGAGCAGAAGGAAAAGATGAGAAGGATCCTGTGATAGCCTTTTCTGGAATGTGCGGTGTCTGGTCTTCTGAGTTTTAGAGAACAGCTCTAACTTTCGAAAACTCTCTTCATATGTGACCCAGACTCGCGGGATGAAGCAGAAGGTCCACTGCTCCCAGAGGAGGAGGCCCACTCAGACCTAGCCAGTTTTCAGCCCACAGACAGCGATGTGCCCAGCTTCCTGGAAGACTGCAACAGGGTAACAGTACATTTATTAGAATCAGTGAAGCTGTCTGTTTTTCATTCAACTTGGAATGACTTATTCCTCTGTCTTGTGCTAACCAACAGAAGATTGTGGTTTGCTGCAATTTTAACTCTTTCTGACTGGCAGCTCAGTTTCTGTTTTTTTGTCCCTGCTCTTTGCCAGGCCAAGCTACCTCGTGGTATCCACCAGGTTCGTCCTCACTTGAAGAACATTGATAATGTGCCTCTTTTGGTGCCGCTCTTTACTGATTGCACCCCTGACAGTGAGTCTTCTTTGTGTTGTATATACTAAGTTATCTACCCTCTAATTCTGCTTTTTTTGACACTTTTGTCATATTTTTTGATGAAGACGTTTTTACCCCCATTGTCTTCATCTCAATTAAATTTTAAAAAGCACAGATAACAACAAACCAGGCTTATTTCAGGAAAAGAATTGATGATCTGTGTCACTCTGTCCTACATATAGGCAAGTTTATTTGTATAGCACATGCTCATACAAAAACACAATTCAAACATAAAACATTAGAATGTAAACTAAAATAATAAACAAAGGATAAAAGATGTAGGCAGTGTTTGCTTTAGAGAAATGTAGACACTTAAAGTGGTTTGTTCTTCACAGCCATGTGTGAGATGATGAAGATCATGCAGGAGAACAGGGAGGTTACATGCTGTCTGGGAAGCTCCGCCAATTTCCGCAACAGCCGCCTGTTTCTACAGAGTGACCTCAGGTATACACACATCAGTATAGTATGTCCCTAAACATTTTGAAAATGTGTTACCTGATCTGATTTTGATGATTTGACGCTGTGCTGTGGTAAAGCGCTATATAAATAAAGTTGCGTTGAGTTGAGTTGAGATTGTGATGAAAATAGTTGATTTTTCTTTTTTATTACAATTAAACCCTCTAAATTTGGAAGAAGCATTATTTAGACCACAAAAATCTGAACTTTTTATTAAAACTCCTGCTTCTATTCTTGAATACATTTATGGAATTGTTAGGTAATTTCTTAGTTAGATAGATATTGATTAGAGATCTGTTGTATTAGAAAATGTTAGTGTAGCCAGGATGTCTTGCTCAGGCTGTTAAATGCTCAGTTCATTGTCATGAGTTCTGCAGGCTGCATCTAGGTCAAGGTCACTAGATTGAAGAGTCTGCCGGCAGGATGAATATTGCTAGTAGCATGATATGCTCAGCCGTAATCTTAATCATAACATTTTCCGAGGCTTACTGTTCGGACATGTCCCTGAATGTCCTGTATGTTTTTAGATACACACCACTAATCAACAGCCACACACTTTAATTTTCTCCATGTTTTGACTACTGCTCTGGTCAGCTGCCAAGCTGGCATATCAGGTGATGTCACGGTTTGACGTTGCCCGTGTAGGATGGGGCTAGCCCAACCAAGTGATTAAATTGTATAGAGATCTTGGGTTCGGGGTCTTTTCATCTTCCGGGCTGCCTGCGTGCAGTTTTGGGGGTGGAAGATGCCTGGACGTGTAATGTTAATTCTTGCCTGTGACCCTTTGAATAAACCAGCACGGTTATTTTTTTTTTTATATACTCAAGTGGTCCGCTTCGTCTCACTGAGTTCCTGGTTTGAAAGAACCGGACGTGGCTTTATAATAGAATATAGCCTTTAGAATGCAGAGGCAATGGCACATTGCACTCACAAGTTCTGAAAAAATATTTTCTCAGTTACCTCTGCTACTATACAATGGGTACGGAAAGTATTCAGACCCCCTTAAATTTTTCACTCTTTGTTATATTGCAGCCATATGCTAAAATCATTTAAGTTCATTTTTAACTGAAATATCACATGGTCATAAGTATTCAGACCCTTTGCTCAGTATTTAGTAGAAGCACCCTTTTGAGCTAATACAGCCATGAGTCTTTTTGGGAATGATGCAACAAGTTTTTCACACCTGCATTTGGGGATCCTCTGCCATTCCTCCTTGCAGATTCTCTCCAGTTCTGTCAGGTTGGATGGTAAACATTGGTGGACAGCCATTTTCAGGTCTCTCCAGAGATGCTCAATTGGGTTTAAGTCAGGGCTCTGGCTGGGCCATTCAAGAACAGTCACGGAGTTGTTGTGAAGTTGTTGTGCTCATTTAGCTCATTTCCAGCCATTTAATGTTTAATCTCTGGCACCTAGATTAGCTTTGCACCGATCATAACTCCAAATTGTCTAATTATTTCAGAATGATAAAACCAGAGAGCCTCTTCCTAAAAACGAGAGGATAGTTGGATAGGATAGTTGGCACCTCCTGCTGCCAGTGTTGTCAAAAGTAGACAGCACATAGAAACTGCAGCAGCATTAATTAATTTGAATTTCCCCTCCATAGAGAGGTAAACAACGGTATACAGTCTTATGCAAAAGTTTAGGCACCCCTTGATAAATAACAGATTTTGGTGATTTTTTATTTGAACAGATGTTAACACAGTTTCTCTTGGAAATGGAAAAAATGCACAATATTTTCTGCAAACAGTGATGCATAGTTACTTCTTATGCCATAAATTGAACAAAAATAAAAAATAAAAACATGATTATGGCATGGTGCAAAAGTTTGGGCACCCTAAGAGTTCCAGAGTCTCAAAGTCTCTCACAAGGTATCAGACCTTAATCAGCTCGTTAGATCTGATGCACAGCAACAGCTGTCATTGGTAAATGCCAATTTCAAAGCTGTACAAATACTTTGACTCTTCAAACCTTGTGCACACACTTGTGGACACCCAGCAACCATGGGTTCCTCTAAGCAGCTGTGTAAGACCCTGAAAGTGAAAGTTATTGATGCCCACAATGCAGGAGAAGGCTACAAGAAGATAGCAAAGCGTTGTCAGCTTGCAGTTTCCACAGTAAGAAATGTAATTAAGAGATGGCAGATCAGGGGAACTGTGGAGGTCAAGATGAGATCTGGAAGACCAAGAAAACTCTCGGACAGAACTGCTCGTATGCTGGTCAGAAAGACAAATCAAAACCCCCATTTGACTGCAAAAAACCTGCAGGAAGATTTAGCAGACTCAGGAGTGGTGGTGCACCGTTCCACTGTGCAGCGATGCTTGCACAGACAAGGCCTTCATGGAAGAGTCAGCAGAAGAAAACCTTATCTGCGTCCCCATCATAAAATCCAACGTCTGAAGTATGCAACAGGACATCTACAGAAGCCCGATGCGTTTTGGAAACAAGTGCTGTGGACTGATGAAGTTAAAATAGAACTCTTTGGACACAATCAGCAAAGGCATGTTTGGAGAAAAAAAGGAGCAGCATTTCATGAAAAGAACACCTTGCCAACTATTAAGCATGGGGGTGGATCTATCATGCTCTGGGGTTGTGTTGCAGCCAGTGGCACAGGAAACATTGCACGGGTGGAGGGAAGAATGGATTCCACTAAATACCAGCAAATTCTGGAAGCAAACATCACACCATCTGTAAAAAAGCTGAAGCTGAAAAGAGGATGGCTTCTACAACAGGACAATGATCCTAAACATACCTCGAAATCCACTATGGAATACCTCAAGAGACGCAGGCTGAAGGTTTTGGAATGGCCATCACAGTCCCCTGATTTAAACATCATTGAAAATTTGTGGGTAGATCTTAAAAGAGCTGTGCATGCAAGACGACCAAAGAATATTACAGAACTAGAAGCCTTTTGCAAGGAAGAATGGGAGAAGATCCCAAGTACAAGAATTGAAAGACTTTTAGCTGGCTATGAAAAGCGTTTGCAAGCTGTGATATCTGCCAGAGGAGGTGTTACTAAGTACTGATTGTGTAGGGTGCCCAAACTTTTGCACCATGCCATAATAATGTTTTTATTTTTTATTTTTGTTCAATTTATGGCATAAGAAGTAACTATGCATCACTGTTTGCAGAAAATATTGTGCATTTTTTCCATTTCCAAGAGAAACTGTGTTAACATCTGTTCAAATAAAAAATCACCAAAATCTGTTATGTATCAAGGGGTGCCTAAACTTTTGCATAAGACTGTAAACACCAAACGGCAGACAGGCAGTGGACCTTATTCACTAACATGCGCATAGAAATGTTCTTACCTTGTGCACAAAATAAGTGCAGGAGACATTACCATCATATTCATGACACCAGCCAATTTTGTTCTTTCTATTGTGTGTATGTTAGTGTAAATCAGAATCATTCTAAAATGACAGGCGCATTCCAGTGGTTTTCAAGTAGCCTGCTGCCATGCCCCCATTTCTCTATATACTTATAAACTAGAACAGTTTTTTAAATTTAATTTATTTCAATTAAAACTGTGATTAATCAGAATGACAGGGCATTAATTTCATGTTTATTTAATATGCTACATTTGGTCAATGCATTAGTAAATTAATCATTATAGCCTTAAATTATATTAATCAATTATATTAGCTATTAAAACCTTTTTAATTAATATAGTTTCAGTTAAAATGTGTTTGCATTTTTTAGCCAGCCAGGCCTTCATCATTTGTTCATACACATGGGGTGAGGCAGTATTAAATTTGTTCACAGAGTATGAACAAATTAAGGTAAGAAAATATTGATACAGAATATTGAATAAAATTGTGCATAAATTGTTTGTATACACGGTTTCAGCACAGAATTGTGTGTACACACTGTTTGTGGACGAGGCTTGGTGCTAGCAGCTAACTGGTGAACATACTCAAGCAGTTCGTAGATTAAGAATCAGATATTTTGGAGTTGGTGGAGACCAAAAACAGAGCTAAAAGAAAGTACTGTATATATTGGACCTGATGACCAGACACGTGACTCCAAATGGCAATAATGCTCTGTAACTGCTGGGTGTGTAAATAAGCAACTGCTTGCTGACAGGTTCACAAATTCAACTTAAAAGGTGAAGATATGTCAATATTGAGTCCCCAGGCAGTGAAAAAGGCCATTATTGCAGATTTAAAGCTACAGTAATGAGGGCAGCAAAATGAGAAAGGTGATGCTCATATTTTTGAATGAGAATTAGTTTGTCATTGGACTCTGAAGTTCTCCTTACAGCTGGGCTTTTAGCATCCTTCACTGTTTTCATTCTATAGTCCACAACTTTGCTGTTTTGGTTCACTCTGAGCACTGTCATCAGTGATGTTATTGGACACGACACCCTATTTTTAATAAAGAATGGAAAATGGTTTGGAAATCACAGGCACAATTGTTTGTGTTGCAGCAGTCACAGGTAAATTGCCTTTTGTTGCAATAATCACAATGATCACATTGACATGTTGAGGCCCATATGTATTTAGTCTGTTTAGCCAGTTTTTTTTTTATTACATATCAAATAAGACAAAATAAGATGGTACAGTTTTGAATCATTTAAGGTTGTAGTGATATGGTACAGGGGTGTACTGAGTTTTGTTATATACTATATGTTCAGCTGCCTCCAGCTAATGTTCACTGTGCAGCTGTAACTATGAAGAGATTGAAAAGTGCACTTATGCTCTCTAGGCTGCAGGACTTACAGTACAGCACAGCAAATGAACTTAGCTGTAAACCTTTACTGCCATGCCTTCTCTGTGCTTACTTTTGTAGTAAATGTAATTTCAAGTCTTACTACCAATTTCATTATTTCACTCGTAATGAGAGTTGTTTAAATGAAGGACATTTCCATCAGCAGTCCCCAAGCTGAATAAGATGACCAGTAAAAGTTGAACAACTGCAGTGATCCATGCTATGAATTCAAGATGGTTAACACTAATTTAGGATACCTGTGTTTCGGCCTGTTCTTTTGCATTTGAATAAATAATCTCTTTGTGCTTCCTTGTCTTCTTTCCTTTTCTCATTATCTCACTATCAGAGGCACTCTCATTTCAGCCTGGGTACATTAATCATTCTTGAGGCCTCAGCTGGTTTCTGAGATTTAATCATTCAAAGAGGAATGGAATAAATATATTGGTGTTCTAATTTGATACTGTATGTGCAGATTAGATAACGGACACCCTGTGGTGAGAATCCAGACCAACCATTCTCAGCCATCCATCTATGTACCCGATGACTGGGGCCATGGCTGGAATGGAAGCAGCTGTTTTCATCCTTCTACCTATTATAATGGCTACATACAGTAGTTAAGAGGGACAATAGAATGAGATTTTGTGAGATCTCATTCTCTATCCAATAACCAGTGTAGTCTCTGTGCATGTGATTTATGCAAAACCTGAGGGAATGTTGTCCTCCTGCAAGGGGCTCATCTGCTTCATTCTAAACAAGAGATGAAGAAGTAAAATCTCATCTCTATTGGAGGCAGTTCCTGCTCTATTGGATCGAAGAGCTCCATGGACCGGAGTGAAGACCGTGGATCCTACATGAAATGATTAAAGGTTAATACATACTGATATATTCTTGCATACACGTAGGTGGTGTGAACTCAGGGGTGTTAAATGATTTTAATAATT
>NW_018127976.1:746693-749774 GCF_001952655.1 Monopterus albus | reverse complement strand
TTTTTTTTACGAAATATGGGCTCGTAGTCACTATATGCTTGTAGTAGCATATCCATTTCTGTCGGGGAAAAACGCAGACCTATTTTTGCTTGGTCCTGTTGCCATGGTGACTCGTAATGTCTTCACTCCATTGTTCAGGGCTTTTTATAGTCGCGTGGCACACGCCTAACACTGAGTCAACCTACTCAGAGTTGATTAAACCAACTCTTTTCAACTGTTCTGAAACCGAAAACTCCAAGTTTTTTAACTCTGTGTAAGTCAACTCAGAGTTCAGGTTTGAACTCTGAGTTTGTTAAACCTCCTTCTTGAAACGGGCCCCTGGTCATCTCGGGGTGTGATTCGTTTATTTTGTGTTGACGTGCATGCGCAACATCGCATAAGGTTAGTACACCTTTCGAGTCCTCGGTTTTGAGTCGTTTGTTTTTGCACTAATCTTTTAAAGATTAGTACACCTTTCGAGTCGACCATTTTCGAGTCTCATCCTCTACACCCTGTTCACCCACGACTGTGTCGCCTGCCACAAAGACATTATCCTAAAGTTCCCGGACGACACCGCAGTGATAGGTTGCATCACTGGCGGGGGTGGAGGAGCCTACAGGGGGCCAGTCTGGTGTCATGGTGCAAGGACAGTCTCAGCCTCAACACGGCCAAGATGAAGGAGATGATAGTGGACATGAGGAAGGACAGATCTCATCAGCCATTGTTCATTCGAGGGCTCGAAGTGGAGAGGGTGAGCAGCTTCAAATACCTGTGTTAAACAGTATGATACACTTTCTTTGCTCAACGTCGAACTTTATTTTTCCCAGCCATGTTCTCCACAACACCTGCGCACTCCTGTTCCCCAGACCTTCTGGTGTTTTCACAATAAAAGCCTAAACAGAATACTGTACCTGTAAACATTTATATATAATGTACATGAACACATCTTAATGTATGGAACTTAACAAATTCACTCTTTCTTTTAAGAGGAAAAATAATAATAATAATCTCCTCTTTAGATTAAACCATCATTTCTGCAATAGGACTCATAACATGACATTTGAACAAGAGTCCTGTTTATGACCTTTTTTTTTCCCCTTTAGTCCAGCTTCTATTGCCCATCATTCAGTGCCTTGAGTAACTGGCAGGCTAGTGCTCCCTTTTTGGTAAGGCAGTCTGCAAGCTGTTTATTTGTGTTCTGCCACAGTACTTGCTCGATTTTTTGTGCTTGGACAAGTTCTTTAATGCTATTTATCTCCAAGCGAAGTCTTTTCTCAGAGACTGACTTTGTAGACTGAAGAGCATCCACAACTGAGTGGTTGTCTGTGATGCAGATAATTGGTGGAGCATGTTCAGTATCACCAGCAGTTAGTTCTGAGAACAGTGTGGTCAGAAAAACAGCATTGTCCATTCCATCAGACATTGCCAGTGTTTCACCAGCAAGTGTGCTCCATACAATCCTTTTGACTCTCCTACACTACCAGATAAGAGGTGAGAACTTCCAGTTTTACCCCATTAGAAGAATCAGATGTCTTCTTACTTCCGGCGCCACTTGGAGTGGTAGCAAGTTCCAGCGGCTTTGTCCTCTTTGTTTTTTTTCTGCTTTTTGATGTTTTTCTGTGTTTTTGTGTTATACTTCTTTCTGTGTAGGCCTTTTTGGAGCTGTGCTACTAGGGGCATAGATCTTTATTGCGATTGCACTATGTTTAATACCTTTTACATAAATCACGTTACTATTAAGGAAAAATTCTGTAGCAGAGACATTGAACTATTAGCAATCAGTGTACGGCTGTACTATATTCCCAGGGAGTACTCTCATGTAATTGTGGTGACGGTGTACGTAAATCCCTCTGCCAATGCTACTGCTGCATGCGAGCACGCACAGAGCACCGTGCCTAGGTTGCAGACACAACACCTGCATGCTCTAGTCCTTATCTCGGGGGACTTTAACCATGCCTTCCTCCTCTTCTCTGCCACCCTCCCTAACTTCACACAGTATGTTAATTGCCGCATGAGGGACAATAAAACTCTGGACCTACTGTATGCAAATGCCAGAAGTACATACACCTCCGCCCCCCTCCCTCCTCTAGGTTGCTCTGACCACAACCTTGTCCACCTGCTTCCTGTGTATACTCCAGTGGTGAAAAAGGTGTCATCACAAGTAAGAGTAGTGAAGGTGTGGACAGAGGAGGTAATTGAGCAGCTGAGAGACTGTGTTAACACCACAGATTGGGTCATCCTCTGCAGTCCTTGTGGAGAGGACACAGATGGCCTCACACACTGTATTTCGGATTACATAAATTTCTGTGTGGAAAATATGGTGCCATCCAGAAACGTACTGTGTTTTCCCAATAACAAGTCATGGGTGGACCCCAAGTTAAAGGCAATGCTGAATGAGAAGAAGAGGTTTTTCTTATCGGGGGACAAGGAGGAGCTGAGCAGAGTGCAGCGGGAACTAAAGTACATGATCCAAAGGTGAAGGGCTAGCGCAGAGCATGGAAAAGAACAACGTACGCGAGGTGTAGAAAGGACTGAAACACATCTCGGGTCATGGAGATGGTAGTGGCGTGGTCACCAGGCTGCAGGAGACCAGGCCTTTGGCAAATGAACTGAAACTGTTTTTTAACAGATTGAGCAGCTGAGAGACTAGAATATCTGGCAGTGAAATGCAGACCTTTTAAAACGGTGAGAGAGATTTGCTCAATCCTGATTGTAGCTATCTATATACCACCGCGGCGCTAAATTAGCGCTGGAGGAGCTGTACTGACTGATCAGCAGGCAGATGAATGCAAACCCAGAAACGGCTGTGATTGTGGCTGGAGACTTTAACCATGTGGAATTTAAAACTGTGTTTCCCAGATTCTACAGATTCATCAATTTTCCAACCAGGGACAATAACATCCTAGATCAAGTTTATTGCAGTATCTGGGGAGCATACAAGGCCATAGCAGCTCCACACCTGGGCATGTCAGATCACATCTCTGTGGAGCTGATCCCAGCATATAAACCTCTGATCTGCAGGACAAAACCAATCACCAAAACAGTTAAGGTGTGGACTGAGGAGGCTTCTTCAGCATTACAGGACTGTTTTGAGCACACTGA
>NW_018127976.1:740059-746594 GCF_001952655.1 Monopterus albus | reverse complement strand
GGGACACTGCCTTCAGATCAGGTGACAGGCTGGCCTATAGCAGGGCCCGGAAAGAACTAAAGAAGGGCATCCGGCTGGCCAAACGCAGGTACAAACAGCGCATTGAGGGGCACTTCATGAATAACAACACACAGAGTATATAGAGAGGCATCAAAACAATAACAGACTACAGAGGCAACAACCAGCAGGTCAGCCATGATCCCACCCTCCCTGACACTCTCAATAGTTTCTTTGCATGCTTCAATACACCTGGCAGCAGAGGAACTGTACAACTCCCTCAGCTCGAGGAACAGCACCAGCCTCTCGTCCTGCAGCTACACCAGGTGAGCTCCATCCTGAGGAGGATCAACACCAACAAAGCTGCAGGACCAGACGGGGTGTCAGGTCGGGTTTTGAAGCTATGTGCTGACCAACAGGTAGGAGTTTTCTTGGACATTTTTAACCTGTCCCTGCATCTTGCTTCAGTCCCTGTGTGCCTCAAGTCCTCCATAATTGTGCCTGTGCCCAAGAAATCAGCTGTCACCTGCCTCAATGATTACCGCCCTGTTGCTCTGACACCAGTAATTATGAAGTGCTTTGAGAGGATCATTCTTAAGCACATTAAGGACGTCATCCCTGTTGGTCTGGACAGTCATCAGTTCGCCTATAGAGAGAACCGATCAACAGAGGATGCTGTCTCAATAGCATTACACACAGCCCTGGACCACCCGAAGCAACCTGCATCCTAACCCTTATGTCAGGATGCTATTTGTTGACTTCAGTTCGGCCTTTAATACTGTAATCCCAGACAAACTGGCACTGAAACTGCTCAATCTGGGACTGCCTGCAATGATGTGTCATTGGATTAAGGACTTCGTCACTAACAGGCCTCAAGTGGTGAGAATCGGAAACTACACATCATCCACACTGGTCCTGAACACAGGCACATCACAGGTCTGTGTGCTCAGCCCAGTTCTCTTCACTCTGTTTACCAATGACTGTGATGCCATTCACCCCACTAAAACAGTAGTGAAGTTCACAGATGACACCAATGTAGTGGTCTCATCAATGATGAGACTCACTACAGAGAGGAGATCCAGCACCTGACAAGGTGGTTTTCAGATAACAATCTTGTCCTGAACACCAACAAGACTAAGGAAGTCATTGCGGATTAAAGGAGATCCAGGAAGATAAAATATGCTCCTCTTCTCATACATGGGGAGGTGGTGGACCTGGTGGATAACATCAAGTTCCTGGGCATCCACATCACATCTGACCTGACTTGGTCTCTGAACACATCCTACCTGGTGAAGAAAGCCCAGCAAAGGCTTTTCTTCCTCAGGAAGCTGAAACGCGCTGGTCTCTCCACTCAGTTGCTCGCAAACTTCTACAGAGCGACAGTAGAGAGCATCCTCTGTCTCAGTGCGACAGTGTGGTATGGGAGCTGCACTGCACAGGACAGAAAGGATTTGACCGGCTGGTGAGGACAGCTCAGGGTATTGTAGGGAGTCCTCTTCTGGATCTAGACTCACTATACACTGACCGGATCCAGAGGAGGGCCGGACGGATTGCTGCAGACCCCACCCACCCAGGCAACAGTCTGTTTGTTCCTCTTCCCTCCAGGAAAAGGTACAGGAATATAAAGACTAAAACAAACAGACTGAGACACAGCTTCTTCCCCAGAGCTGTGAAATCAATCACCCCCCAACCCCTAGTCACACACACAACCTCCCCCCTATGGACAGACACAGAACACTGGACCTCACACCTCTTCCTAAAGATTTGCACTGAGCTGCACTTTATAATGTTACTACACTCTTGCTGCTAACATGGTGCTGACCTGATTAGGTCCCATACATCCCTTTTTATTTGTTCATATTTGTATATTGACTTATACAATTGTGTGTTATGTAAATAATGTGTTGGTCTTTTAAGCCAAGAACTGCCGGAAAAATTTTTGTTGCGCTATGCATAATGCATAATAAGATTCTTGCCTTAACAGATTTGACTCTACCCCCCACCCCCGTCTCACATCTCCAGGTCAGTTGTCTCCTCGCAGCTGCTCACACCTCAGCTAGAACCTGCCCCTCCTCTCGCTGTCATGGGGGGTTCTCAACAGCCCACAGCTCCTGAGCAGTCGCTACTCACCCGCCCCCTCAGCCTCATGGCGGACCAGGTCAGGAGGGAATTAAGGAGGATTAAGGCCACAGGCCCTGACCACATGAGCCCCAGGGTCCTCAGGGAGTGTGCAGACCAGCTCAGTGCAGGTGGTCCTGTACATGTTTAATCTGAGTTTTAGCCTGGAGAGAGTTCCGGTTCTGTGGAAGACATCCTGTGTGGTCCCAGTTCCTAAAATAACTCATCCCAAGGAGCCAAACCACTACAGACCCATTGTCCTGACCTCCCACCTGATGAAGACCATGGAGAGGATTGTCCTCAGCCACTTCCGTGCCCAAGTGAGTTCAGCGCTGGACCCGCTGCAGTTTGCATATCGACCTGGCATTGGGGTTGTTAGGTATTTTTTTAGTCAGATAGAAATTGGTTAGATACTTGTTGTATTAGAAATGTTTAGTGGAGACAGGATGTCTAGGTAGGCTGTTAAATGCTTAGTCATTCTCATGAGTTTTTTGCAGGGTGCATATGGTCAAGGATAACTAGATAGAAAAAGTTTGATTGTCAGCAGGCAGGATGATTATTGTTATTGTGATATGTTTAACCGTAATTGTAATCATAATATTTTCTTATATTTAATGTCATGACATGTCACTAGATGTCATGTCAGAATGTTCTTAGATACACACCACTTAATCAACACTCACACACATTGATTTTCTCCATGTTTTGACTACTGCTATGGCCAGCTGTAAAGCTGGCATATCAGGTGACGCCACGGTTTGACGTTGCCGTGTAGAATGGGGTTAGCCCAACCGAAGTGATAAATGTATAGGTCTATTGTGGTTCAGGGTCTTTCTTTCTTCGTCTGCCTGCGCACAGTATTGAAGGTGGAAGATACCTGGACGTGTAATGTTAATTTTACCTGTGATCCTTTGAATAAACCAGCACGATTTTTTGTATCCAAGTGGACTGCCTCGTCTCTCTGAGTTCCTGGTTAAGAGAACTGGAAATTAGCCTTCAGGGTAGATGCTATTATCTACATGCTGCAACGAGCCCTATCTCACCTGGAGTCTCCCAGAAGTATTGCGAGGGTCATGTTCTTTGACTTCTCCAATGCTTTCAACACAATCCAGCCGTTACTGCTGAGGGGGAAGTTGGAGAAGGCAGGTGTGGACCAACACCTGTCTGCACTGATCATTAACTACGTCACCTCAGGTTGTAAGGCTGCGCGACTGTGTGTTGGACGTGGTAGTCTGCAGCACAGGGGCACCCCAGGGGGCGGTGTTTCCCCCTTTCTGTTCTTCCTCATTGAGAGCTGAGTTATGCTCTATAGCTTGTGAAGGATCCATGTGTATAGGCTGCATCTGCTGAATGTAGTTTTCTTGCTGTATTTGGATTTTTTTTTTGTCAACAGTTACAAAATCTATCCCTACATAACAGAAGTGATCATGCTCCTCACGTCCAACTTGAAAAACAGACTTGAGATGTGGTATCACAGTTGAGGAGAAATGTGGTGTACCTCTCCATATGAAATCGTCCACATGACAAGCAAGAACTCCACTCACCGTGCAGTCCTGGTCCAACCAATAGAAAACAGCTGGATCAACTTTGGACATGTGTCCATTTGCTTTCAGCACTATCTCCTTAACTCTGTCGTACCAGTACAGTGAAGCATCTGCAAGACCATAAACACACTTTTTGAGATTCCAGAGCGTGTCTTCACAAGCAGCCTCTGGGGGAGGCCTGATGTAGATGTCACGTGGTAGTTCAGTTCTCTGTAGAAATGCAGATTTTATATCCATAGAATTTAGTGTCCATCAATTTTGAAAGATTGCTACCACAAGCAGTTGGAGAGACTCAGTAGCACATGTTGGGGAAGCCTTCTGTAACTCCGACACGTCTAGCTCCTCAAAACCCCTTGCCACTAACCGTGCTTTTGGTACTAGTCCAGTGGGGGATTCCTTGAGAGTGCACACCCATCTGGCGGAGATACACTTTTGTCCCTCATCCTGAACTTCCTCAAACACCTCATTATCTACCCAGCTCTTTAACTCTTCTTAAGCATAAGCATTACTCTATTGCCAAGTATTTCAAGAGCACAAGGAGTTTGACTGCAGCTTAGCTCAATCAAAAGATGCATCTTTTGTTACCAAAACATCCTCACTTACCGTTCTATTGGTATCAGTAATTGTTTGTTCAGTCTGAATGTTCTCTAAATTTGATATGTCAATGGGATTTGTATTGCCAGCAACATTAGCTGGCTCAATGAGATGATTGTACCAGTTTTTATATTTTATATTATATTATATGTAGCTTTACCTGCACGCCCTAGTACTTTTGCTGTGTGCAGAGTCCCAGTGCCTCTATCTCTGTATTTTAGAATCTGCCCTGTTTTTAAGGCGAACACCACTTTCTTGTCCTGTGATATTTGGTGTTCCTGTGGCATCATCTGATGGTTGTGCTGCTTCATTATTATTGTTTAGCTAAAACACTCTGTCATAAAGATTTCTGCATTAGTGGGTGACTCTTTTGTTTACAGGGTAATATTGCACTCCTCTGTATCCTCTGTTTTGCAATGTTGAGTTAACTTGCTCACCTCTGTGTGGACAGTTTTTATCCCAGTGGAATGTGCTTTGACAAACTGCACATTTAGATCTACATCCATACTTGTCTAGAGGGTTTGTGCCAGGCAGTGGTGTTTTTTGTTGATCTTTTTGGAGCCAGGGACCGCTCCTCTGTCACCTTTGTTCTGTCAGATATGCAGTTTCCTGATTAATCCCTACTGTAGTGAGAGGCTTGCCTCCAAAAATCCTCTTCAGTGCTGATGTCATCGATGCAAAAGTCAAATCTGTGCACGCTGTCAGTGCCAACTGTCGGTCTTTCACATCCAAGCATGCAGTATCCAACAGTTTGAATGCTAACACTGCATCGGGAAGTTCCATCTTATATTTGTGCATCCGCAAGTAACGTTGTTCCAACTCAATTATGTAGTCTGCCATCAAAACACTACTGTCTCTCATAATCCAGTCAAAACTTGAATAAGCTTCATAAATACGATCTTTTTCTTCTCTGAGAAACATTCCATCAAGTTTCCTTAGCAAGGCGTCTATGCCAGTGTCTACATTCAAATCATCTGCCGGTATTTTCATTGCTGCCTCTCTCGCTCTTCCCGATAGCGCCAAAGCCACCGCAAGAGCCTGCTTACTTTTCTCCAGTTCCGTAACTCGGCTCCAGACTGCAACTTCATTTTTCCCACTCTTATAAGGTTTTCCTTCATCAAAGGTCGGCGGTGTTCTGTAGTTGCTAACCATCCTCTGTTACCAATGTTAAACAGTACGATACACTTTCATTGCTCAACGTTGAACTTTATTTTTCCCCACCATGTTCACCACATCACCTGCGCACTCCCGTTCCCCAGACCTTCCGGTGTTTTCACAATAAAAGCCTAAACAGAAAACTGTACCTGTAAACATTTATATATAAAACATGTACATGAACACATCTTAATGTATGGAACTTAACAACCTGGGCATCCACATCAGTGAGGACCTCACTTGGATGCAACACCACACAGCTGGTCAAGCAGGCCCAACGGCGGCTGTACTTCCTGAGGAGGCTGAGGAGATTTGGCATGTCGCCTAGGATCCTTTGCAACTTCTTACAGTTGCATCGTCGAGAGCATCTTGACCAGCTGCATCACTTGTTTGGTATGGCAGCACTACTGCTATGGACCGCAAGCGCCTGCAGAGAGTGGTAAAGACTGCAGAGAAGATCACCAGGACTCCACTGCCCTCTCTGCAGAGCATTTACCAACGCAGAGTGCGTTTTCACATCAGCCCCAGGGTCCTCAGGGAGTGTGCAGACCAGCTCAGTGAAGTGGTCCTGTACATGTTTAATCTGAGTCTTAGCCTGGAGAGAGTTCCGGTTCTGTGGAAGACATCCTGTGTGGTCCCAGTTCCTAAAATAACTCATCCCAAGGAGCCAAACCACTACAGACCCATTGCCCTGACCTCCCACCTGATGAAGACCATGGAGAGGATTGTCCTTGGCCACCTCCGTGCCCAAGTGAGCTCAGCGCTGGACCCGCTGCAGTTCGCATATCGACCTGGCATTGGGGTAGACGACGCTATTATCTACATGCTGCATCAAGCCCTATCTCACCTGGAGTCCCCCAGAATTCTTGTGAGGGTCAGCTCACAGACAAACCCCAGTTTGTAAGGCAGTGGGACTGTGTTTCGGCTGTGGTAGTCTGCAGCACAGGGGCACCCCAGGGGATGGTGCTCTCCCCCTTTCTGTTCACCCTCTACCTGTCGGACTTCAAGTACAACTCCCACCAGTGTCATCTACAAAAGTTCTCAGATGACACTACTATTGTTGGATGTGTATTTGGGGGGGACAAGGGGGAATACAGGGGGGTTGTTACTGACTTTGTGGAGTGGGG
>NW_018127976.1:732345-739570 GCF_001952655.1 Monopterus albus | reverse complement strand
TAGGTGAAATTATGAGGGACTATGTAATAATCCACTGTGGTGCAATATTTCATGCAATAATCTACTGTGGTGCAATATTTCAGCTCCTGGGGGTGAAATGCATTGTAAATAGGCTCATGTAATATCTTGTTCCTGATCTCTTTCAAATACTGTACATTGCCCTGCTTTAGGTATTTTTGAGTAGTTGCTCAGAGATCCTTATGGCTGAAACACAGGTTTCTTTCTCCCAATGTGGGATCAATTATGTGAGTAATATTTGATTGTTCTTGATTTCCTGGTTGTTTAGCCTCTACTGCTGTTCCTGATTCTCTCCAGTGCTGCTTTGCCCTGTTTTTAGGTGCCTTTGATTTGCTTATTTGTGCTGTGTAAAATGTAACGTTCTGATGACGCTACTTTTATAGTCCTTGTGTGTATCGGTTCTAATGCTTTGTTGCCTTTATGTAACTTTTTATTTTAAGACTAAGTGTTCTTTGTTACTACTACTGACGTACGCATGTGGCGCGCGGAGTGGCAGCAAGTTACAGCAGCTGTGTCCTCGTTGTGTTTTTTCCTGTGTTTCTATGAAGTTCTGTTCTTAAGTGTCTGTTCTTATGGTGGTGTTTGTTCTTATGGTGTTATGTTGGTTGTTCTCTATTGCTGCTGTAACACAGAAATTTCCCCACTGTGGGATCAATAAAGTACCTACCTACCTACCTACCTACCTAGGAAAGCTGCCTCCATCCTCAAGGACCCCACCCACCCCCAGCACAGACTGTTTATACCCCTACCCTCTGGTCGGAGGCTCACTCTTTCTTTCCGACTGCCATCAGACTCCTAAACAGCTGACTCAGGATCTAACTCATGTAATTCCATCTGTACTGTTTACATACCATAATTTCTGGACTATAAGCTGCACCCACTATAAATGTAAGACGAAAAAACATTTTGTACATAACCGCAGGTGTCCACGTTGTAACATGAGATATTTCGACAGCCAGATCGATCACCTGTAACTTGAAAGCTGCATCATATGCATTTCATCGTGTGTTGTCCATGATGAGGGTGTGGGCATGAAACGACAAAAGTAGCGGCTTATAGTCTGGAAAGTACGGTACTTATTTTGCACATGCACAATTGCACACTCACTGCTGAGTATTTACACTCCACGGCTCCCACGTAGTATATAATCTCTCTGCATTATATTGTGTTCTTGTTATATTTTTATTTGCTGCTTTAAAGTGCCTTAGATTTGTGATTTTACTGCCTATTTAGATTTGTGCTATTGCTCATCTACTTTATATTTCACTTGTGTACTGGGTAAAATCAATGCACAGGGAAAATTACTGCAGTGCCAAGAATCATTTATTGAACAATATTATTGAAATGTGATTGTGGATAGGAAACAGGATCACCTTGTTAGTCTTTGTCGTTTGTCACTCTGCAGAGGAAGTCAGGTAGTCTGGTCACTTCTCGCCCAGGGTCTTCACAAACAACTCCGCTCCTGGTCAGCCCCCCTGCAACTTTTTTTTTTTTTTCCCTCTCTCTCCTTTACATTCTTTCCTTTTTAGCTCAGCCCTACACTGTCATCTTGGTGCTTTAATATCACTATTCAAATGCAAAACAGTGACAAACATATTTCTGAGCATTTAAAAATCAATAAAAGACAGCATATGATGCAAGATCTAAATTGCAACCTATTTAAACCTATTTATTGACAATATATAATGTCAGGCTGCCATATGGATTTGTCTTAATAATGACACAGGCAGCACACTTGTATTAAACTTTGCTCTTATAGGAAATTTGTTCTTCTGAGACATGGTTGTAGCATAGTTTTACCGACGTGTTTAAGCTTTTCCCATCAGTTAACCGCACATGTTATGTTTGTGTGCCAGCTTACACAACTAAAGGATATATGGGCTGTTTATAATTGCTCATTGAAATGTTTTCCCCGCACTTTTTTTAGTTTCTTTGTGCCGTTTAGATGGATGCATGTCAGACACAGTCAGTAAATGGCTGTGCGATACACTTTAACGGAGATGGGTAAATAACCTGGACACACATATGCAAAACCTGCCACACCGGTGTGACAATTAGGCTTCTCTCTTGTAAAAGTTTTCCTCAGTGTTTGAAAACACTTTCAATAAAGTACAAATCTCACCTTTATGTATCTTGCCCTAGTGGATTTTGTTGTCTTTTCCCCTCGTTCTGGGCAGCGGTTTCCTAAATAGTTCCATCGGACCTTATATACAGTATTGTTCAAAATAATAGCAGTACAATGTGACTAACCAGAATAATCCAGGTTTTTAGTATATTTTTTATTGCTACATGGCAAACAAGTTACCAGTAGGTGCAGTAGATTCTCAGAAAGCAAACAAGACCCAGCATTCATGATATGCACGCTCTTAAGGCTGTGCAATTGGGCAATTAGTTGAAAGGGGTGTGTTCAAAAAAATAGCAGTGTCTGCCGTTGACTGTACAAACACAAAACTATGTTGTACAAACGTTTTTGTTTCTAGGATTTAGCAATCCTGTGAATCACTAAACTAATATTTAGTTGTATGACCACAGTTTGTTATAACTGCTTCACATCTGTGTGGCATGGAGTCAACCAACTTGTGGCACCTTTCAGCTGTTATTACACTCCATGATTCTTTAACAACATTCCACAATTCATTTACATTTCTTGGTTTTGCTTCAGAAACAGCATTTTTGATATCACCCCACAAGTTCTCGATTGGATTAAGGTCCGGGGATTGGGCTGGCCACTCCATAACATTAATTTTGTTGGTTTGGAACCAAGACTTTGCTCGTTTACTAGTGTGTTTGGGGTCATTGTCTTGTTGAAACAACCATTTCAAGGGCATGTCCTCTTCAGCATAAGGCAACATGACCTCTTCAAGTATTTTGACATATGCAAACTGATCCATGATCCCTGGTATGCGATAAATAGGCCCAACACCATAGTAGGAGAAACATGCCCATATCATGATGCTTGCACCACCATGCTTCACTGTCTTCACTGTGTACTGTGGCTTGAATTCAGAGTTTGGGGGTCATCTCACAAACTGTCTGTGGCCCTTGGACCCAAAAAGAACAATTTTACTCTCATCAGTCCACAAAATGTTCCTCCATTTCTCTTTAGGCCAGTTGATGTGTTCTTTGGCAAATTGTAACCTCTTCTGCACGTGCCTTTTTTTTAACAGAGGGACTTTGCGGGGGATTCTTGAAAATAGATTAGCTTCACACAGACGTCTTCTAACTGTCACAGTACTTACAGGTAACTCCAGACTGTCTTTGATCATCCTGGAGCTGATCATTGGCTGGGCCTTTGCCATTCTGGTTATTCTTCGATCCATTTTGATGGTTGTCTTCCGTTTTCTTCCACGTCTCTCTGGTTTTGCTCTCCATTTTAAGGCATTGGAGATCATTTTAGCTGAACAGCCTATAATTTTTTGCACCTCTTTATAGGTTTTCCCCTCTCCAATCAACTTTTTAATCAAAGTACGCTGTTCTTCTGAACAATGTCTTGAACGACCCATTTTCCTCAGGCTTTCAAATGCATGTTCAACAAGTGCTGGCTTCATCCTTAAATAGGGGCCACCTGATTCACACCTGTTATTTCACAAAATTGATGACCTCACTGATTGAATGCCACACTGCTATTTTTTTAACACACCCCTTTCAACTAATTGCCCAATTGCACAGCCTTAAGAGCGTGCATATCATGAATGCTGGGTCTTGTTTGCTTTCTGAGAATCTACTGCACCTACTGGTAACTTGTTTGCCATGTAGCAATAAAAAATATACTAAAAACCTGGATTATTCTGGTTAGTCACATTGTACTGCTATTATTGTGAGCAATACTGTAGGTTGTGCTGCTTGTTGTGTGAGTGGTGTTGTTTTACCTGGATTGTTAGTTGCACAAATCATACATGACTGACAATATTTCTGAGCATAGGTAGAGAACCCTTTTGTGAACCAGCATGCATTGGACAGCGTCACCATTGAAGTGGGTCTTCACCCAAACAACAGGGGGACGCACTGAGCAAATTGCTGCTTGGCACACCAAAATAAGGGGAAGACAACAACAAACCCACAGGATTCGGGCAGTCTTCCTTTATATAATGCACACTGGCTGACAAAAATAAAATGGAAAAAGGTTTGACTAGAATAGTCTCAGTCAACTGATGGGTCTCTTGACTAATGACCTGACTAGACTACTTTCAGGGGACGGCCCTATTGCCAAACAATATAGTATTGATTGATTGTATCGTAGTTATGTAATCAAACAAACCACCTCACATTTTGAGTATAATCCTGATTGGCCCACATAATTTTTCATCCTTCCTTCACAGCATCGCTCTGGACCCTTTGTACCCATCTCAGTGTTCGTGGGAGACATTTGGCTATGCCACTGGAGGAGGATTTAATGGAGATGCTGAAGGTTTGTCTCCACTGAGGCTTTCCGGACAGCTCAACAGTCTGGGTTGTTCTGTCACCTTCCACCAAGGAGAGAGCGTCAGCATGGTCAAGCTCATAGAGCAGGTTAGACACACAGATGCCTTCACACACTAAGTCAGAGAGAGAGAGAGAGAGAGAGAGAGAGAGATTACATATGATAATTTATTTGCCTTGGGTGAATCTGCTCCAGGCACGACACACAACCTATGGCATCCGCAAGTGCTTCCTCTTCCTACTGCAGTGCCAGCTCAGTTTGGTCATCCTCCAGGTGAGAGAGGAGACTTCACAAACATAGAACATTTGAATGTTTATGCTGCACTAGGAGAAATGCACCTCTCTCATTTCTCCATGTATGTCATTGTATCCTTAATAAATGTGGTATACAGTCACAAATTGAAATAATAAATCTTTTGGAGAATTGAAGCAAAAATTGTGTTCTGACCAAATACAGTGCCTTGCAAAAGTATTCGGCCCCCTTGAACTTTGCGACCTTTTGCCACATTTCAGGCTTCAAACATAAAGATATAAAACTGTAATTTTTTGTGAAGAATCAACAACAAGTGGGACACAATCATGAAGTGGAATGAAATTTATTGGATATGTCAAACTTTTTTAACAAATAAAAAACTGAAAAATTGGGCGTGCAAAATTATTCAGCCCCTTTACTTTCAGTGCAGCAAACTCTCTCCAGAAGTTCAGTGAGGATCTCTGAATGATCCAATGTTGACCTAAATGACTAATGATGATAAATAGAATCCACCTGTGTGGAATCAAGTCTCCATATAAATGCACCTGCACTGTGATAGTCTCAGAGCTCCGTTTAAAGCGCAGAGAGCATCATGAAGAACAAGGAACACACCAGGCAGGTCCAAGATACTGTTGTGGAGAAGTTTAAAGCCGGATTTGGATACAAAAAGATTTCCCAAGCTAAACATCCCAAGGAGCACTGTGCAAGCGATAATATTGAAATGAAAGGAGTATCAGACCACTGCAAATCTACCAAGACCTGGCCGTCCCTCTAAACTTTCAGCTCATACAAGGAGAAGACTGATCAGAGATGCAGCCAAGAGGCCCATGATCACTCTGGATGAACTGCAGAGATCTACAGCGGAGGTGGGAGACTCTGTCCATAGGACAACAATCAGTCGTATACTGCACAAATCTGGCCTTTATGGAAGAGTGGCAAGAAGAAAGCCATTTCTTAAAGATAGCCATAAAAAGTGTCGTTTAAAGTTTGCCACAAGCCACCTGGGAGACACACCAAACATGTGGAAGAAGGTGCTCTGGTCAGATGAAACCAAAATCAAACTTTTTGGCAACAATGCAAAACGTTATGTTTGGCGTAAAAGCAACACAGCTCATCACCCTGAACACACCATCCCCACTGTCAAACATGGTGGTGGCAGCATCATGGTTTGGGCCTGCTTTTCTTCAGCAGGGACAGGGAAGATGGTTAAAATTGATGGGAAGATGGATGGAGCCAAATACAGGACCATTCTGGAAGGAAACCTGATGGAGTCTGCAAAAGACCTGAGACTGGGACGGAGATTTGTCTTCCAACAAGACAATGATCCAAAACATAAAGCAAAATCTACAATGGAATGGTTCACAAATAAACATATCCAGGTGTTAGAATGGCCAAGTCAAAGTCCAGACCTGAATCCAATCGAGAATCTGTGGAAAGAACTGAAAACTGCTGTTCACAAACGCTCTCCATCCAACCTCACTGAGCTCAAGCTGTTTTGCAAGGAGGAATGGGCAAAAATTTCAGTCTCTCGATGTGCAAAACTGATAGACATACCCCAAGCGACTTACAGCTGTAATCGCAGCAAAAGGTGGCGCTACAAAGTATTAACTTAAGGGGGCTGAATAATTTTGCACGCCCAATTTTTCAGTTTTTTATTTGTTAAAAAAGTTTGAAATATCCAATAAATTTCATTCCACTTCATGATTGTGTCCCACTTGTTGTTGATTCTTCACAAAAAATTACAGTTTTATATCTTTATGTTTGAAGCCTGAAATGTGGTAAAAGGTCACAAAGTTCAAGGGGGCCGAATACTTTCGCAAGGCACTGTAGGACCACTAACCATGACTGAACCTGCTCCATATCAGATTCACTCTCGCCACATCAGTCACTGACAATGAGAAGTTAGGTCCAATTATGGTGTAGCTGAGAGCAAAGCAAAGTTATTGATTTGAAGACATATGTGAAGAAAAAAATGACTACAGGTGCATCTCAATAAATTAGAATATCATGGAAAAGTCCATTTATTTCAGTAATTCAACTCAAATAGTGAAACTCGTGTGTTATATAAATTCAGTACACATAGACTGAAGTAGTTTAAGCCGCTGGGTCTTTTAATTGTGATGATTTTGGCCCACATTTAATGCTTTAATTACTACCTCAATTCAGCGTGGCATGGAGGTGATCAGTCTGTGGCATTGCTGAGGTGGTATGGAAGCCCTGGTTTCTTTGACAGTGGCCTTCAGCTCATCTGCATTTTTTTGGTCTCTCATTTTCCTCTTGACAATACCCCATAGATTCTCTATGGGGTTCAGGTCTGGTGAGTTTGCTGGCCAGTGAGGCACACCGACACCATGGTCTTTTAACTGACTTTTGGTGCTTTTGGCAGTGTGGGCAGGTGCCAAATCCTGCTGTAAAATGAAATCAGCATCTCCAAAAATCTGGTCAGTAGAAGGAAGTATGAAGTGCTCTAAAATTTCTTGGTAAACGGGTGGAGTGACTTTGGTTTAAAAAAAAAAAAAAAAAAAGTGGACAAAA
>NW_018127976.1:730769-732120 GCF_001952655.1 Monopterus albus | reverse complement strand
CTTTGAACTTGTTATGGCAGGAAGTTTAAAACTGTTACAAATCCTTTCATCCTCTGAGCCACTAAAAGAATCAAAAGTTCATTTCTAGGGGAGCATTTTCTACATTAGATCATAAAAGATATTCTCATTTGGTTGAGATCTGGTGAATGTGAAGGCAATAGCATATGATTCATATAATTTTCATAAAATCTCTCACTGACCTCTATCTTCATACATGAAGTAATCTATATTCATGTCTGTCGACTAAATTATTCAGTTTTTTTCTTCAATCAGGTGTTATAGGTGCTGAGAATGTGTGAGATCCACTGACCCCCATGACCTGAAACCACCAGCCGCTTGCTGTGGTCTGCTGTCTTTCTGTCCTACGGGAGCCTGAGGCCATAAAATTGATAAATGACCTTATCTGTGCAGATTCTCAGTCATCCAGGTCATAGTAAACCGCAACCGAAATAACCTTGTAAATCAACTGGACTTGGAATTCTAGATTGAAGACGTTTCACCTCTCATCCAAGAGGCTTCATCAGTTCTGACTGACTGGTGTTGAGTCGGAGATATTTATCCCCCTCGGTGTGGTTTCGGTCCTTAGAAGGCCAACACTGTCCATTAACGACTGAGTCGTTACAGCCCAGCCCAGTATCAGTGAGGGTCGTTACCTGTCTTTGGATCCTCCCCTGTCAGCCGACGCCTATTGTCCTGGTGGGCATGTTTGGGCAGAGATCTCAAAACCGAGTTGTAGATGGAAGACAAGTTATGTCTTAGTCCACCACCCCTATTTAGTGAGGGGTGTTCTATTTTTACGAAAATAGCTTCCTTAACACCTCTCTCAAACCAGCGATGTTCTCTGGCGAGGATCTGGACTTCACTGTCCTCAAAAGAGTGTCCTTTCTCCTTCTGGTGGAGGTGGACTGCTGACTCTGGTCCACTGGAGTTGGCCCTCCTGTGTTGAGCCATGCGTTTGTGAAGCGGCTGCTTCGTTTCACCAATGTACAAGTCGTTGCACTCCTGACTACACTTAATTGCATACACCACATCACTCTGTTTGTGTCTGGGTGTTTTGTCCTTCGGGTGGACCAGTCTCTGTCGCAGGGTGTTCCCTGGTTTACAGTTAACTGGGATATTGTGGTTGTGAAAGATCCTTTTTAATTTCTCTGATAACCCAGCCACATAAGGGATGACAGTGTTATCCCCTCTTGTTTCCGATTTCTCCCTGTTGGTGTTGGGTCTCTTCCTAGCTTTGGTGAAGGCCCACTTAGGGTATCCACAAGCCTTAAGGGAGTTCTGGATGTGTAATTTTTCTTTCTTGGCCCCTTCTGCTGTTGTGGGCACTTCCTCTGCCCTGTGATTCAAAGTT
>NW_018127976.1:719908-730660 GCF_001952655.1 Monopterus albus | reverse complement strand
TTTTGTCCACTTTTTTTTTTTTTTTTTTTAAACCAAAGTCACTCCACCCGTTTACCAAGAAATTTTAGAGCACTTCATACTTCCTTCTACTGACCAGATTTTTGGAGATGCTGATTTCATTTTCCAGCAGGATTTGGCACCTGCCCACACTGCCAAAAGCACCAAAAGTCAGTTAAAAGACCATGGTGTCGGTGTGCCTCACTGGCCAGCAAACTCACCAGACCTGAACCCCATAGAGAATCTATTGTATTGTCAAGAGGAAAATGAGAGACCAAAAAAATGCAGATGAGCTGAAGGCCACTGTCAAAGAAACCAGGGCTTCCATACCACCTCAGTAGTGCCACAGACTGATCACCTCCATGCCACGCTGAATTGAGGCAGTAATTAAAGCAAAAGGAGCCCCTACCAAGTATTGAGTACATATACAGTAAATGAACATACTTTCCAGAAGGTCAACAATTCAGTAAAGATGTTTTTTTTATAGGTCTTATGAGGTATTTTAATTTATTGAGATTGTGAATTGGTGGGTTTTTGTTAAATGTGGGCCAAAATCATCACAATTAAAAGACCCAGCGGCTTAAACTACTTCAGTCTATGTGTACTGAATTTATATAATACACGAGTTTCACTATTTGAGTTGAATTACTGAAATAAATGGACTTTTCCACGATATTCTAATTTATTGAGATGCACCTGTATATGATGCTGAAAAAAGAACAGAGTGACTCTGATGTTTGTATTTAGTTCTTGGCCTGTCTGGCTCAGCTTCCTCCTCCAATGAACACTACTGACATCCTCTGGCTGTCCTGCATCAGCTGCCCACTGTTAAGGTACACACACACACACACACACAAAATATTAAAACTCTCTGAACCTCTGTGGTCTTCCACTGTATTGTGCACAATATTATATTAATGGTCTGTCTGTGTTGTGTTGACAGTGTGTCACTTTTGGGGAAACCACCAGACAGTTCAGTCATGACAGTTGCCACAGGGAAGAACCTAGATGCCATACCAAGAAAGGTAGGATCCCACGTCTGTCAAATGTGTCAAACCTACAGGATCTCGGAGCCTTACTTACTGGGTTATTGCTGCTAGAGAAACATACATACTGTTAAACTGTACTATACAGTGATACAGTAGTCATTCAAAGTATCACACTCTGCCACAGTAATGGCCATGTTTGCCACAATAGCTCAACACGGCATATGTTACAGTATAATGTCTGTAAGTGGCACTCGGCTTACACACAGCTTTTCACACCCACTACAGTACTGTGGCTAGTGTGATGTTGTCGTGGCTAGAGTGTGATGCCGACTAAATTAATTCAGACAAATCATCCCAATTTAAATGATCATTTAATATTACAATTATTCTGAATAGAGTAGTAGTTAAACAAATAATCTGGTAGTGAACAGAGACCAGAGTCACTCCTCCTGCCATGAGATAGATAAAGTATTAAATAAGAAGACTGTCAAAAGCGCCAGTCAGTCCAGTCAGTTGTTGTTGGTCACAAGGTACCGTCAGTCAGTCTTTTCTGTCAACCCACAGTCAGTCATTGTTCCCCCCGGCCCCCGGGGGCCGGGTCTATGGTACACTTTTCACGGTAGCATTGTCATCCTCTCTTCTTCTTCTCCTCTAACCCAACTATCCAAGCCTTTTATCTGCTTGCACTTACACAGCCTTCCATGGCCTGAGAAGAGACGCAGTCTCATGCCAGCTCCACACACACACACACACACACACACACACACACACCTTACTGATTTCTTATCTTTTTGCATGTTTGTCATACTGTAATGTTTCAGATCATCAAACAAATTTAAATATTAGTCAACGATAACACAAGTAAACACATCATGCAGTTTTTAAATGAAGGTTTTTATTATTAAGGGAAAACAAAATCCAAAACTACAAAGCCCTGTGTGAATAAGTGTTTGCCCCCTAAACCTAATAACTGGTTGGGCCACCCTTAGCAGCAACAACTGCAATCAAGCGTTTTCGATAACTTGCCATGAGTCTTTTACAGCGCTGTGGAGGAATTTTGGCCCACTCATCTTTGCAGAATTGTTGTAAGTCAGCCACATTGGAGGGTTTTCGGGCATGAACTGCCTTTTTAAGGTCATGCCACAGCATCTCAATTGGATTCAGGTCAGGACTTTGACTAGGCCACTCCAAAGTCTTCATTTTGTTTTTCTTCAGCCATTCAGAAGTGGACTTGCTGGTGTGCTTTGGATCATTGTCCTGCTGCAGAACCCAAGTTCGCTTCAGCTTGAGGTCACAAACGGATGGCCGGACATTCTCCTTCAGGATATTTTGGTACACAGCAGAATTCATGGTTCCATTTATCACAGCAAGTCTTCCAGGGCCTGAAGCAGCAAAACAGCCCCAGACCATCCCACTACCACCACCATATTTTACTGTTGGTATGATGTTCTTTTTCTGAAATGCGGTGTTACTTTTACGCCACACATAATGGGACACACACCTTCCAAAAAGTTCAACTTTTGTCTCGTCTGTCCACAGAGTATTATCCCAAAAGTCTTGGGGATCATCAAGATGTTTTCTGGCAAAACTGAGACGAGCCTTTATGTTCTTTTTGCTCAGCAGTGGTTTTCGTCTTGGAACTCTGCCATGCAAACCATTTTTGCCCAGTCTCTTTCTTATGGTGGAGTCATGAACACTCAGCTTAACTGAGGCAAGTGAGGCCTGCAGTTCTTTGGATGTTGTTGTGGGGTCTTTTGTGACCTCTTGGATGAGTTGTCGCTGCGCTCTTGGGGTAATTTTGGTCGGCTGGCCACTCCTGGGAAGGTTCTCCACTGTTCCATGTTTTCGCCATTTGTGGATAATGGCTCTCACTGTGGTTCGCTGCAGTCCCCAAGCTTTAGAAATGGCTTTATAACCTTTTCCGGACTGATAGAGCTCCATTATTCTCTTTCTCATTTGTTTTTGAATTTCTTTGGATCTCGGCATGATGTCTAGCTTTTGAGGATCTTTTGGTCTACTTCACTTTGTCAGGCAGGTCCTATTTAAGTGATTTCTTGATTGCGAACAGGTGTGGCAAGAGAAATTGAACTCAGGTGCGATAAACCAGTGTTTTGACAGGGGGGCAAACACTTGTTCACACAGGGCTCTATAGTTTTGGATTTTGTTTTCCCTTAATAATAAAAACCTTCATTTAAAAACTGCATGATGTGTTTACTTGTGTTATCTTTGACTAATATATAAATTTGTTTGACGATCTGAAACATTACAGTGTGACAAACATGCAAAAAGATAAGAAATCAGTAAGGGGGCAAACACTTTTTCACACCACTGTATATTCAGTCCCCATCTAAGGAGGAAGTCACTCAGGATGTTGACCCATAAGTTAAACAAGGGGGACCCAGCCTAAAATATTCTTGCTTGAGCAAGAAACAGGTCAGGCTTCCGTAAACACTTAGCTCAGCCTTACATAACTATTATAAATAATATCTATATTGGAAGAATATACCGTTCTATTACATATTACCTCTGGAACCTTGTTTATTTTTAACCACTGCAATGTCATATGCCATCAGCACCATCAAGTAGGCCTGTCTTAGTCCATTCTGTTACCCATTATGGTGTTGGGAAAAAAACTTAATGGAAAAGCCCTGTGCTCATGGTTTGTAATGGTTGTATGCTTTTGAATTATTATTTTATGAAAAATATACAGTATTGTACTGCTTTCAGTATGGAGGTGGGGGTAGCTGCTTAATATCATTGATTCTTTTGCTGTAAATTAATTATTATTGTGTGTGGATTTGGAGTCAGTCAGCAGCCTCTCTCATCTCATCAATTCCTGTACTGACTTTTCCACTTTCATGATGTATAGTTGTTTTCTATGTGGTGGGATTTTTCTTTTTCACTGCCCTACTAGCTACTGCTAGGAACCGTTATGTTTCAGAATAAAGGTGAGTAATCTGAGTTCACAGGACAGGAGGTGGTGCTTTGTGTCTGACTCTCTCAATGTGTTGTTCTTTTTGACTAGACCCAAAACTACTTTCTTGGCTGTTTCCTGTTGAAGTTTGGTGTGACAGTGTGTGCCTACCTGTTGGCCTTTGCATTTACCCTGCAGGAGGTCTGCCTCAGAAGCAACAGCAATATGACTGTCACTTGCCTTCATATATTCAAAGCCAGGTATATCATCAGTAATTACAGTATGACAGTTACTTTTAGGATAACATCAGCATTTAAAATGATGGTTGCTTACTGAAAGTTTTGTGTGATAGAGAACAAATAGTGGAAAAAAAGTGATTCTGTGCATCAAGAGTTCACAAGATGTAATTGTTTTTCTGTGTAACTGCAGCTCCTCAAATGAGGCCCCTCACTGGTTCAGTGAGCTGTCAGATGGCCTGCTGCTGACTCAGAAGGTCATGGCAGGGTTCCTTGTTTTACACACAGGTAGGAACTCACACTAACATACTGTATGCAGCATAAAGCTCACTCATGTTTTCTTTTTATTTTTTAATCATTATTCAAATTGATCCCTTTCTTGTTTATGGTTGCTAATTATTTTCCAGTGGTGATCTCCCTCAGCTATGTCCACCGCTCTCAGCCTCTGTGGAGAAAGAGTCCTTTCAGCAATACCTGGTGGTGTCTCATTGTACCTGTGGTGTAAGCATATTCACAGACTAAAGCTGGGTTTATATCTGTTGCAGTGGGTTAATAGTGCTGCTGTAACTATTAGGGATGGGCATTTCAAGCAAATAAGCTATTCGATATTCACTGGAAATTATTCGATTATTTGAAGGTCCTAGACCCACCCCCAGTGTACATGCTGTGACTTCACCTGTAAGTGGCAGTGGAAGCACATTTGCCAGGGTTTCCGCAGGATGCAGCTCTAAATGGAAAAAAACTTTAAAAAAATGGACTAGGTTTCTAGGTCAAAGATGTTTCATCTCTCATCCAAGAGGCTTCATCAGTTCTGCCTGACTGGTGTTGAGCTGGAGATATTTATCCCTCTCAGTAGAATTTCAGAGATCCGGAGATATTTTTTTTTTTTTTTTTTTTTTTTTTTTTTTTTTCTTTTTTTCTCAGCTTACTATGACCTGGATGAATGAGAATCTGCTGCTCTAACAATGCTTCAGTCTGAAGAACAGCACTCTGTATTTTCCATTTGTTTATATAATACCAGGTGACTGTCACATACGATTCGGTTGTAAGCGTCAGCCATGCATCTGTGGTCAGAGGCATCTTTTCAACACGTCAAACGACTGCGCGACTCACATGCATTTTCATCATACAGTTTATCCAGTATGCATTTTTCTTGATGGGACCGTATACTCCGGCTGACCAAATGCCATTAAACTTTGAAAACCCTCCCCCTTGATGAAACTGATGAGCAGCATGTCCTCTATCATCTTTGTGATTGTTGAGTTTCCCAAAGAAGTTCTGCATGTTTCTGCTGTTTGGTGTTGGGACCGTAGTACTGACCTCGTTACTGCATTATTTCTAGCTGCTGGTAAAAACAAGGGAAAACAGTGGCTTTTTATTTTTAGGTAGACAAAAGACAAAACCATAGTCACATGAAAATATTTTTTTTCGAAAATAATTGTCCATCCCTAGTAACTACAGCAAGTTTTTAAATATAGTGCTGTGTCACATGTATTGTACATGGTCAGGCATTTATGGATGTCCTGGTAAACTTTTTTTTGTTTTGTTTTGATCCCCAAATTGAGTTCTACAAAACTTAGTGTCTCTGCCAGTCAACGTGTTCACATGGACTGAAGTAACCAGGTTACAATCAGGTTTCTCCAGTAAGCTGATTTCTTAACTGTCAAATGGGAAACCTGGTTTCAATAATCAGGGTAGGGGATTAGACAAACCTGATTTCCCCGGGTGGATTTCTCACGGAGAATGACAGTTTCTCTGCCATGTATAAATGTAACCAGGTTCCTAATCAGCTTTCTACAAGAATGCATGTGCAAAGGACAAGCTCCAAGGTCACTTGTGCACTGGTGAAAAACAGGAAGTTGTCACCAGTGTAAACAGATGATTATCAACGTGGTGAGCAGCAGAGCAGGCAAAGCAACTCCACAAAGGGTAGCTACTGTTGTGATTTGCAGGTGAAACAACATTAAAGAGACCAAAATGCGAGCTTGATCGACTGGGTCATTTTTGTTTATGGGAGGATGCAGTCGCATAATGATGTCAGGCTTTCCAGTCACAGGCGCACCCATACAACGCCTTTCCACTTTCAGTAAGCTCATGTATACTGGTGTTTTTGAGTAACCTGATCACTGCCGTGCATGCGAACACGTATGATTTCTGCCATAACCTCTCTCAGTAACCTGGTTACTTAAGTGCATGTAAATGCCCAGGTATCTTATGCTACCCAAGTATATCTGGCCATCCATTTTTATTTTAATTAATTTTTTTATGTCTGAGACGGTGACGCTGTCCACGATTAACTACAGAGCAGTTTCCCCTTGCTGTTTCATCTGCGCAGTGCATTGATTCACTCAGCCCACTCCTTGCCCTGCTCACTCATTCTCTCTCTCTCTCTCTCTCTCTCTCTCTCTCACACACACACACACACACACACACACCACGGACAACAGGTTGTCTGTGAACAGCTCCTTAATAAATTACTCTGGAAGATTATTTAAAGGTTAGAGGGCCATTTTGGGCCCCCCTTGCCCAGGGCCTTGGGCGATTGACCCGGTGTTCCCCCTACGTTGGTGGCCCTGGTCAGAAAACTGGAGATGTACAAGAGGAGGAGGACAGTAGCTGGTATGCTAGTGTAGCAGCAACATGAACAGCACAGCAATGGCAAGCACAGAGGCACTGTAGTATTACTGTATTAAAAAAATAAATAAATGAAAGTGTATGATAATTTGCTAAAATTTGCACATTGTGCATTGTAAGACTGTAAATATACACTCAGATTGATTTAGGGATGAAAAGGAGACTTCAGCAAGTTGATCGTGAAAAAAGCAGGAAAGATGCTACATTTCTGCTGCAAGTTTGTTTTCTGCTTGTTCAGCAAGAGCTGTTCATACCATCTCCATTACTGGCAGATTTTCCGACTCTCTGCTCCACTCTGTGTATACACTCAGATTGATTTAGGGATGAAAAGGAGACTTCAGCAAGTTGATCGTGAAAAAAGCAGGAAAGATGCTACATTTCTGCTGCAAGTTTGTTTTCTGCTTGTTAAGCAGGTGCTGTTCATACCATCTCCATTACTGGCAGATTTTTCGACGTCTGAGAGCAGCCCCCCCCCCCAACTTTACATAGAGAAGCAAGGAAAGGAGGGGCACTTGAGAGGAGAGACAGAAGTAGACTCCCAGGTGTAGACACAGCAGTAAAAGAAGTAAAGAAGGACTTGCTTTATTTTATTTAATACTGATCCTTTAAAATATTCCCGGATTGGCACCGATATCAGTGCAGGACATCCTGCTGTGTTGCTTGTTACAAACTTTAGTTTAATGAAATGTGATATATACAATGAATTAATAAAATGAATTAATCCTCTGTCCCTTCCCTCCCCAGTCTGCTCAGTCAGATTGTTCAGGCCACAGTGGATTACCAGTTGTGGCACAACCAGGGCAGCTACCTGACCTTTAAGCTGGGTGACATACCACTGCTAGCCTGGCTACTGGTCTCTCTGTCCTCACTGCTGGTGGTGGTGGTCAATGAGGTGGTGAAGCTACATGAGATACGGTACTTTGCAAAAGAGTAACAGACATTTGTAGAATGAACATGAGATAAGAGAAATCTACACACCTTCTTATTTAATAGTTATCTTTCTATTTACACTGTAAATTAATATGGAAGATGTTAAAACTATGAACATGTTTGGAATTATGTAGTAAGCAAAAGGTATAAACAAATCAAAATGTTGTAGATTCCTTGAAGTTGCCACCTTTTGCTTTGGTAGCAGCCTTGCACACTGATGGCATTCTCAACCAGCTTCATGAGGTAGTCATCTGGGATACTTCCAGCAGTCTTGAAGGGGTTTGCTGAGCACTTGTTGGCTGCTATATCTCCACTCCACAGTCTGGCTCATCCCAAGCCATCTTAACTGGGTTTTAGGTCAGATGATTGTAGAGGCCAGGTCACCAGATGCAGCACTGCATCACTCTCCTTCTTGTTCAGATGGCCCTTACACAGCCTGGCAGTGTGTTTTGGCTCATTGTCCTGTTGGAAAAAAAAAACAAATGATAGTTTTACAAAGCACAAGCCAGGTGGGATGATATTGCCAATAATGTGCAACGCTTTCATCAAGTCAAACAGTGGCAATTGGAGGAATCTAAAATTTAAACTAAATCTAAGGCTAAAATGCACATTTTGTATTGTTCTGTAGTTAAGTCTCCAGTATTAATCTAGTGTAGAAAACTAAGAAAAAAACTTTGAGATAGTGTGTCCAAATTTTTGACTTGTTTTATAGATTAGTGATAGAAATAAGGAATAGAATATGAATATTGTAAATGAGTGAAAACCATAGATCTAATGGCTTGGGGAGATAATTTACTGAACCTGTTGCAAATTACCATCAAGTGCACAAAATATTGCGGCACTGTAAATTTTCAGTTTAGCAGCATATTTACCAAAACTGATGATGTAAATGAGCACAGCTGCAGCTGTGGTATTTTTAATACACTCGATTCAGTTTATTTGTATAGCGCCAATTCACAACAACAATTGTCTAAGGGCACTGTACATAATCAGGTCTAGACCTTATAAGGAAAACCCAATAAGTCCCCCTTGAGCAAGCACCTGGCGACAGCAGGGAGGGAAAAACTCCCTTTAACAGAAGAAACCTCTGACAGACACCGGCTCTTGGTGGGCGGCCTTTTGCCTCAACCAGTTGGGGTGAGTGGATAGAGGAGAGAGAAAGAAAAGAAAAGCAACAAGACACAACATGTTGCCTTGAAATATCAGAAGACTAATTACACTTCTGCTCTCCATCACTCTCCTACTAGGATTATAATACTATACAGTATCCACATGTATCCACAGTATGTTTATATATATCAACATACACAGGACATATATATGTATGAAAAAAATATTATATATGCCTACCTCATGGGGTAATGAGAGTTGGAAAAATAAGAGTCACACCGGCTCGGACGTCGCCCGGGTCAACAAGGTCTGCGTCAGGTGTTGAGGAACCAGGGCAACCTGATGAGAAGTGGGCTACTGGAACAAGACATTCATGGACAAGAGAGGAGAACAGGGAACTACTGGAATGCTACTATACAAGTAACCCCAGCGAGAGGGGTTACATATGGAGGATGGATACTTCGAATCCCAACATCTAGACTAACATCGAAACAATTAGTAGCTCGGTGCTCTAACATCTGCAAGAAGTACCTGCTATCACAACTAGAGATTGACAAGGTACAACACAAATGCTCCAACAAGGGGGAGCCAGGACGACAGGTCAGGGGGGAGATATCATCATCATCATCACCCCCACAATTGGAGATTGGGTACCAAGCCCCAGTAACAGGCCCGGATGAGCTTGATTCAAGAGCAGCTGACCTGAGATTGAAGATCATGAGCAAGATGGACACCTGGAACTCCCGTAGTCAGTTAACAAGTGAAGTGCCTTCTGAAAGTCTTCTAGAGGATGTGAATGCAGCACTAAGAACAATCCCTACTACGACCATCACTGAGACCAACAAGCTGATATACACCACAGCAACTGTGATCCTTGAGATGCTTGGCTATAAGTTCAACAAAGGCCATAAGGAGCAGTGTCCTCCATGGAGAAGGAGGTTGGAGACCAAGATCAATGCAGCAAGGAGAGAAGTTAGCCAGCTATTAGAATTGCAGAAAGGCATGATGAACAAAGGGTACCTAAGAAGTACAACTCACTGTCCATACCTGAGGCCTTAGAAAGTGAAGTGCCTTCTGAAAGTACTAGAGGATGTGAATGCAGCACTAAGAACAATCTCTACTACGATCATCACTGAGACCAACAAGCTCATATACACCACAGCAGCTGTCATCCTTGAGATGCTTGGCTATAAGTTCAACAAAGGCTATAAGGAGCAGTATCCTCCATGGAGAAGGAGTTTGGAGACCAAGATCAAGGCAGCAAGGAGAGAAGTTAGCCAGCTATCGGAATTGCAGAAAGGCGTGATGAAGAAAGGGGTACCTAAGAAGTACAACTCATTGTCCATACCTGAGGCCTTTGAGACTGCCAAGCAAAGGCTAACAGCCCTAGCCACCCGGCTGAAGAGGTACACCAGAGAAGTTGAAGCCAGGAGAATAAACCGAATGTTCTCCACTGAGCCACCCAAGGTGTACTCTCAGTGGCAGGGTAATAAACACGAGAGCAGACCCACCAAGGCTGGAGACTGAACAGTTCTGGAAGAGCACATGGGGGAACGAGGCATCACATAACAACAATGCCCAGTGGCTGGTGGACCTAAGAGCAGACCACAGCAACCTCCCTGCACAAGACCCAGTAATCATCACAATGGCAGACATTCAAGAGAGGGTCTCAAGTATGAAGAGCTGGACAGCACCAGGCCCTGACATGATCCACACCTACTGGTTAAAGAAGCTAACTTCACTCCATGAGCGCCTGGCAGGACAAATGAACCAGCTACTAATGGATGGAATCCACCCTGAGTGGTTAACTGAAGGCTGGACAGTCCTGATCCTGAAGGACCCTCAGAAGGGAGCAGTACCATCCAACTACCGCCCAATAACCTGCCTCTGCACAACATGGAAGCTCCTGTCAGGCATCATAGCAGCTAAGATGAGCAGGCAC
>NW_018127976.1:716332-716411 GCF_001952655.1 Monopterus albus | reverse complement strand
CAAGTGATCGCTCATTTGCATGTCATCAATGTCCCTTCTTGTCTTTTTCTATATGGCAGCCAGAGGTCAAGGTCATCAG
>NW_018127976.1:714854-715806 GCF_001952655.1 Monopterus albus | reverse complement strand
AATTGTCCTGTCCCCTTGGCAGAAAAACACCCCCAAAGCATAATGTTTCCACCTCCATATTTGACGGTGGGGACAGTGTTTTTGGAGTCATAGGCAGCATTCCTTCTCCTCCAAACACGGCGAGTTGAGTTGATGCCAAAGAGCTCAATTTTGGTCTCATCTGACCACAACGCTTTCACCCAGTCTTCCTCTGAATCAGTCAGATGTTCAGTGGCAAACTTCAAACGGGCCTGTAGATGTGCTTTTTTGAGCAGGGGGACCTTGCGGGCACACCAGGATTTCAGTCCTTCACGGTGTAGTGTGTTACCAACTGTTTTTTGGTGACTATGGTCCCAGCTGCCTTGAGATCATTGACAAGTTCCTCCAGAGTAGTTCTGGGCTGATTCCTCACCGTTCACATTATCATTGAAACTCCATGAGGTGAGATCTTGCATGGAGCTCCAGACTGAGGGAGATTGGCAGTTAATTTATGTTTCTTCCATTTGCGAATAATCGCACCAACTGTTGTCACCTTCTCACCCAGCTGCTTGGCGATGGTCTTGTAGCCCATTCCAGTCTTGTGTAGGTCCACAATCTTGTCCCTGACATCCTTGGAAAGCTCTTTGGTCTTGGCCATGGTGAAGAGTTTGGAATCTGGATTGATTGATTGCTTCTGTGGACAGGTCTCTTATACAGGTAACGAGCTGAGAGGGCTCCCAATGACAGCTCGATACCTGTATAAAATACAACTGGGAGCCAGAGATCTTGCTGACTGATAGGGGATCAAATACTTATTTCATTCATGAAAATGCAAATTAATGTTTTTTTGTAATGCATTTTTCTAGATTGTTTATTGTTGTGTCTCACTGTTCAAATAAACCTACCGTTGAAATTGTAGACTGATCATTTCTTTGTTAGCGGGCAAACTTACAAAATCAGCTGGGGTTCAAATAATTTTTTCCCTGACTGTAAC
>NW_018127976.1:714206-714586 GCF_001952655.1 Monopterus albus | reverse complement strand
TTGGAGGAAATTGAGGAGGAACAGATGGTATCAACTGACAGTTTTAACCAAGAAGGATCAGCATTGTCCTTCAAAACATGCATGTGAAAAATTAGAAGCCCAGCAGTTTGCGAATTTAGCATTTCCATCACACAAGCTTAGTTACTATTAGCTTTCCGGTAGTGTATTACATTATTTTGGTGTACCAGACAGATGCTCGGTGTAAATATCGATAACATCAGCTGGTTAGCTTACGAACTAGCTTAGCTACATCTCCGTTTGTAAGATAACCGATACATAATTTTACCTTCGTAGTCGTGGATGTATGAAGAAGCATATAGCTTAAACCCCTTATCCAGCTTGCTGCCCGGTGTTTTAGACGTCGAACTGCATATTCGGTG
>NW_018127976.1:712490-714171 GCF_001952655.1 Monopterus albus | reverse complement strand
TTCATCTTTGGTAGTGAAGACATCTTGAGTAGAACAGTGCCATATTTCATACTAGTCGCAAACCGGAAACGGATGATTCTGTTTTGCAGTATACGGAAGTAAGTTGCGCATAACCCCTATCCCAAGCGATAGCAACATCAGGAAGAAGGAACATGAGAAGCTTGAAAAATACCAAGGGCTGAAAGAAGAGCTAGAAAAGATGTGGAAGGTGAAGGCACAAGTGGTCCCTTGTGGTAATAGGAACATTGGGGGCTGTGACCCCCAAACTGGGAGAGTGGCTCCAACCGATCCCAGGAACAACATCTGAGATCTTTGTCCAGAAGAGTGCAGTCCTAGGAACAGCTAGCTACTGTGCGGGACCCTCAAGCTCCCAGGCCTATATATACTGTATATACTATATCTCAATCACATGGTATTTATAAGGACTTAACTGCATGCAATCACATAGCCTTTTGCTAGTCAAATTATCTTTGGTTTTGTTCAGTAATTGAAGCATGATTTGAGCTGAAACTCTGTACAAGTTCATAACAATCTCATCTGGTGAGCGATGTGATTTACAAACACCCTCTCCCTCCTCAAATATGTTGTTAAGATGAGATCCCAGATGACTAACACCTGCCACGCTAAGAATAGTGCTGCATATTTCACACTTGCTTTCTCGTGGCTTTGAATTTCAACTGCACTTCCCTCTGTCACAGCAGAGGCCAGTCAGGTGCTGAGGCTATTTGTATAAATCTTCATTCTCTCCCTAAATGGGAATGCTTTATAATACAAATTGCATGAGACCAGATGTACAAATTCCAGTGGTGCCGCTTTTCTTCTTTTTCTGTGGTGCAGCTCCTTAGTAAATATGAACATGTGCAGTTTGACTGTTTAATGCCAAAAAATGAACCCACAAAACCTTAGTAAATATCCCCCCTTGGCCTCCAAAGAGATTTTTAGGCAACAGATGACAAAAGAAGTATAAGGAGAAAATGAGATTCTGATATGACGGTTTTGAATTGCTTGAAAAACAGCTAGTATTATTTATGATTATTTAGTGATCAGATCAGTGTTTGATTTTTCTCATATTCCCTGTCATGAACATCTGTTCCCTGGTTTGTCCACTCTGTTTATTTCAGTGTGCGAGTTCGCTACCAGAAAAGACAGAAGCTGCAGTTTGAAACAAAGCTGGGAATGAACTCTCCATTCTGATGCCTTCCTTCTGAGGACGGTGGTGTCGAGGCAGTACAGGGAACCAATCAGCACATTCTGGAAACCAGGGAAGGGCAGGGTACAAATACTGTAGTGTGCTCCATTAACACTTTAGCCCAGCAGCACTGCAACCATCATGTTTCAGTGGAAGCATGACACGAATGTTCAGGCTCCCAGGTCTGTTGATATTCTATCAATTATCTGAAGGGTAGAGAGAACAAATGTCCAAAATATTAATATCAAATAGAAAAGCAAAACAAAACATGCATCTATTTATTGACTGACTTTAGTTTTCAAGGCATGAAAAATGTTTTCTGAACTTACAATCCCTTATGTTCTCCATTTCTCAGAGACTTGTGATTGCTGTCATTAATGAATGCTTCGTTTCTGTCACAGTTCACTGAATGCTGCTTCACTTTGAAAGGAAAGGATTTTTTTTGTTGAGTTCATTTTAGTGTCATCAAATCAGACACACTGAATTGTGGCA
>NW_018127976.1:711032-712373 GCF_001952655.1 Monopterus albus | reverse complement strand
ATATATATATATAGCACTGAAGTGGTGTTTATATTTTATTAATTGTTAAATATTGTATAAAAGTAATTGTTGTGTATATGTTAATGTATATTAAAAAAACTATAATTTGTGAAAACCTTTAGGAAACTATTAAAATGCTATCAAATGTTACATAATTTTTATTTAGTTTTATAGAAGTTCTTTTTCCATATGAGAATTTTTATTCAATAATATTTCTTCAGATGTCCTTTTTTCCATAATGGGATTCCTGTCACACTTTCATTTCATAATATCACATTTCATGGCAGCATTGTTGTCTCCACACTCAGCTTTCAGCCAGTCACACCCTCCCGCCCCTTAAGCCAGCAACTCACCTACTGCTATCAGGTTAGCCATTTAACTCTTGTTAGCTAGAGGAACAACGATGCTTAAAGCTCAGTGAGCAGTACACTACCACAAAATAAAATTTCTTTATTTAGTTTGACTAGGTTGTATGTTGCCTTCTGACTAGAGGTAGCGGGGAGCTTGGTGTATTACTCAGCATGAAAGTGAAGAACTAGGGTTTTGTTGCTTTTTAATTCTAAAAATGTTCTCGGAGAGGGAGAGCTCTGAAGAACAAAGTGTTTTTATGTGGTTACTGAAGCCAGCAGGAGCTAGCTAACAGCGCTAAAACTGGCTCCTCACTTTGATGCTGAATAATAGGCTACTTCAAGCTTACTGTGTCTGTGTAGTGTGCCTTTTAACAGTGGCTGGCAGCTACTTGGTTGATACCAGTTTACTGTACCATTACTGTTGCTTTAGCTAAAAACCACTGATCTTGTAGCAGTTATTGTGCTTGCTAGTTTAAGAGATGGGAGACATATGATTGGCTAAAAGGGGAATTTGGAATTAATTTGGAAACTATATACAATAGAAAAACAAATTAAAGAAAATTAAGATGTCATTCAATAAAACAACTTCAGTAAGAATAATGAAATAATTTTTCATTGTAAGGAGTTTTAATAATTTCCTAAACTACTTTACAAAATACATTTCTTTCATTTTTTTTTTATACTGAGCACAAGTTTACAAGTATGTAACAATGTTGCTGGGTCATTGCTTAGCATCTGCAGGTTAGGGTGCAACACTACCTCTGGCAAAATGAGAGACAGCTTTTCTGAGTTGGCTTTGTTAATCCTTCTCAACTGTAATTCAGCCCTCGAGCCGAAATTTACTTTAATCTTTGTAATCTGTTGTAGTCTCTAAAACAATGTTCTCTGTTATTGTATTGGATTTTGCAACCAGTGTTCTTTGTTACTCAGTTCCTGAGCTAAACTAAGGTTGGGCTTCCTGTAACACAATAAGTAAAGAAGATTGACTGGA
>NW_018127976.1:693172-710991 GCF_001952655.1 Monopterus albus | reverse complement strand
TATATGTGTGTGTGTGTGTGTGTGTGTGTGTGTGTAAAAACAGAATAATGTGCCAGCATTTTACTTTGAACCCTCACAGCTGACTGTGCAATGACCTTAATAGTACTTTGTCAAGTGATGGGTTTACTGCATATTATATACAGTAACAATATTCATTCTGGTGTCCTGACATACCAGAGTCTTCTGAAAGGTGCTTCATATCATTCCGTTGCCTTCTTTCTTGGCCTTTCAACTGTTTTGTCTCTCAATACCTCAGCAGAGAGGTGCTCAGGATACTGTCAGATTTGTTAAATTACCCCAGATTTTCATATTTGATCTACTGACCAGCATACTCCAGTTATTAAATTTTCTTTTAGTATCATTTTCAGGTGTCCACATTAATTTGTATCTTTCATGTTTTTTCTGCTTTGATCAGGCTTTTAAATTTGTACAGTGAATGTGCACCCTCAGCAGCAGATGTCTGTATCACTAGTCTTTTTCAGTCAGATCAGTCTTCTGTGAGGTACTACCATTATTTCAGATGGATGTGATTTTAATATTGCTGCTGTATGTAAGTGGGTAAGTAATATTTCTTGGTAGTGAATTTCTTCAGAACTAAACACCATCTGTATTTACAAGTATTGAACAATGAAATTAATAGGACTTTTAAAAAAATATAAATTTATTATGCTGGAATGAAGTCACATTTACCTATTGCACATTGCCAGTTTGCCTCAGGCTTTAAAATATTTTCCCCTCAGTCACTCACCTTTATTCCAAACTTTTTCAATTACTGTACATCAGTGGTCCCCAACCTTTTTATCACTGCGGACCGGTCAACGCTTGACAATTTGACCGCGGCCCGGGGAAGGGGGGGGTTACGTAGATTGTTTATATTGTTAATATAATAATAAACGTGAATCCACTGTATTGAAATTTTTTATTCCCCATAACGCTAAATCAATGGGAGCCCTGAGCCCCAGCACTCGTTTCAGTGTCTCAGGGTATTCTGTCATGACTTTAATCCAGAACACCGACAGAGTTGTTGTCTCGAACATGCTTTTAAGGCCGCCGTCATTTGCGATCTCCAGCAGTTGATCTTCTTCTTGCACAGACCTGCTGGATTCACCTGGTTTGTTGACAGGTGGGTTGAACAGTGAAATGAACAGTTAATAGATTTTTTTTATTAACATTTTGCTGACTTTGTTTTGGGGTGGGGGACTTGTGACCTCAGTATCTCAAATCCTGGCTGTGGTCTTGGTTAATCTGTATACTTGCTTTTCTCTGTGTGCTTAGTAGTGTTGCTTTCGTCAACGAAAATTATGACTAAATATCGTCGTCAACGAAACTTTATCACGTGACGGAGACGAGACGCAACACAAATGCTGGTCATGTGACGATGACTATAATTAAATATATAATGCGATATTGTTGACCATAAAAAACGAGACGAAATGTTATAACGTTATTTCGTCTAGTTTAGTCGTGTTATTATTATTATTATTTTGCAGTATTTGTTTCCTGTGTCTCGCTTCAGGGGCCGCATCAGACGCGTCGCACTGCGCAGACGCAGGCGACGTCACTTCTTTAACCACCACTCGCGGCATTATTGAGAAGACGACAACAGAGTTAAGTGTGACACAGAGAAAGAGATCGATGGCCGGCCAGCCGGGGTTCGTCATTGGGAGAAAAAGAAGAAACGACATTTGGAAAAACTTTAATTACATAGAAGTGGAAAAGAAAACGGAATTTGTTGTGGAAAAAGATGGGGAGAAATGTGGCCACAAAATGTTTATTGGATGTACTCTTGAGTCTATAAGGTAACAATAATATAATAAGATAACCTTGTTTGAAATGGGTTTGACTAAAAGAAACTTGGTTTCATCTATACTACTAGGTACTTACTGTATACTCTATTGACTGTGTGCTGTCCTCGATACACGCCTACTTTCGTGACACTAGACAGCCAGCGAACAAATAAAAGGGTTGATGCTCCACACAAGGCTTTCTTTTCTTTTCAAATGGAGTTTATCCTTATCATTCCTTATTATATTGTAACTGTAAACAGAATCATGCAAAAAACAAATTAGCATACATGACGTTGCTACGTGAAACATCAAAACAACTGCAATTAGCACACGGAAACACAACACGTAAAATGACAGCAATTACTATAACAGAAAAAGCTTACTTAATACAGCACTACTTACAAAGACATAGAATTCCACAAGCACAAGCACTAGGAGAAGAATAATGAGTCTAAGAAAAGTTTGGAAATACCGAGAAACTGTTAATTTCTCCCTTCAACAAAGACGTCCAAGATCTTCTAACTCTGGTGAGAGCTCTCACTCTATATTTTTTCACAATCCCATGGATACACAGCGTGAAGACCTCTCACTCTGATGAGTTTTTTCAAACCAAGATTCTAACTATTTAACTTATATCTTAACCAAAGGCATTACAGACTGGGTTAAATAGATTTGCTTTACTAAAAAGAGACTAAAATACAATTTTCATTGACTAAAACTAGACTAAAGTGTCATCAGTTTTCGTCAACTAAAACTAGACTAGACTAAAAAGAGTATGAATGTGACTAAAACTAATAAAAACTAAAATGACAGCTTCACACAAAGACTAGACTAAAACTAAAATGAAAACAGGCCGCCAAAAACAACCATAGTGTTTAGTTTAGTTACTCCATAGCCACAAGTTCTTGTTTAAGTTATAATTTTAAACTGGAGTTATATGAGAAGAAGTACAAAAGCACAGTTTAATTGTCTGGATTATGGCACAAAAAATGCTTGTGATCACTTCCTGGATGGACAGACTAGTAGGCATGAAACTACTGAAGCTAGTTTTAAGACAAACCTTACAATGCAAGAAAATGCTTGATTTTTATTATTTGATTGCCTTGTTCTGTACTTTACTGCTTTATATCGTAACAACCATTTGGTCTATACTGCATGAATAAGTGAATGCTCCGTCTTAATTAGTGTACATGTTTTCTTTAGTTCTGCTGTTTTGTTCAGAACAGCATAGACTTCACACTGTATGTTATCAGGCCTGTGGTGCAATCTTCAAAGCTGATACAAGGCATTCTGATGCTAGGAGCTGAAGCCTCTGTTAGTGGATTTGAAGGGTGAGGTGTGGGCTAATGGACTATAATGTAGTTGTTCACAAGCTGTATAAATGTATATTTAGTTTTTTTTTTTTTTTTAAGTGTCCATGTTCAGGACCTTTAGCAAATTTATGTAGTAATTATGTCATGTTAATAAATGTTTTATTTGTAATATTTTTAAAATATTTTCATATAATTCAGTATCAAATAGGGTTGTTAATATATTCAATTAATCTGGACAATTTAACACATTACTATTTTTAGCACAAATTATTCATATGACCAAGTTTAACCCCAACTTCTTCCCGTAATTGCAGTACAGATGGGTACCTGGCTGTGTGTGTTAAGGTCACGTCAAACGAGGATAATACAATGATCAAGGAGATTTCACCTGGTGTGCTGAATGGCAAGTTCACTGTTCTCTTTGGCGGGCCACATTGTGCAGAAGCAGAGGTCAGCTCCATCTGAAAATGTTAAAAGGGTAGCCTGCCTGAGCAACTAGTTAGATGAAGAGTAGACTGTATGACTGGTTGACTGGAGGCATGTTGCACATATGCACACTGTCTGAAGTAATCATCTAAGCAAGAGAAAGAGACTGGTCACATAGTCTCTTCACTCTATGCATATGGAAACATAAACTGACATACATAGTATGGAAACAATTTACTGTCAAATTATTTGTGACTTTGTTGCAGGCATTACTTTTTAACCGTTCTTTATGTAGGCATCTACTAACTCTGCAGTTCATATGGATGTTTTGATCAAGGCCAAACACTCGCATAGAAATACTAGAACATATATACATCTCTTTTCCTTTTTTTTCTTTTAAGCTTTAGGTCATGTTTAAGATGATGATTCACCATAGTAAAATTGTAGATAATTCAGAAAACAAGGAAAAGCATGCCATGGGCTTTTTAAATATTTGGGATGTTAATAAAATTGAAGAATGTAAGTTTTGAAATTCATCCCACTACTATGTTGATGATATGCAGCTGTATGTCCCCATAAGGGCAAGTGTGCCGTTTCAGCAGGGGTTTCCAATAAGTCTCCTGTAAGATACCGGTAGCTCACACCCTGTTTTCAAGTAGCTCGCCTAAAGGTTGATACAATAGGCTGTAATAGCTATAACATAACTTCACTCAGGAAACTCGGTTCAAATTGCTATCCAACCAAATAAATGTAATGCACATCACCAGTCAATCAAATGAGTTACTCTGCTGTCAAGTTTATGTTAAGTGATGTTAGCACCTCTTTTGGATAACTTTTACAAGAAGTTATGCTGCAGAGTGACCATGGCTTTTTTTTCTCTTAGTTCTTCAATTTTGAAAAATTGAGTGTAATCAACTCGGTCCCTATTTAGTATTATTCAGTGTACTGACAATTATCGATGTAATACTTTGATACTGAAGAAAACAAATATGATAGTCCTTAGGATAATTCTGCTGTTATAAAGAAAGCACATCTTTTTTTCTATGGTTTCTAAGCGGATTTATGGGTTTTATTTGTGATGGATGTCAGAAACTAAATCGCCCCAAGTTGAAAATGTCTTTCATGTTTGTGTTCAGATTTCACTGATTCATTATGTACAGGTCAAAGTACACATCCTGTTTATAACATCAAGTCCCAGACAAAAATACTGGTTATAAAATGCGCTGAAAAAAAAATCTTCTTTGTCTGTTGGTTCTCTAATCTCTGACTTAAGTAGTTGCACTTGGATACACACTACTACAGCAGAGCTCCACCTCAACTGACCACAGCAGTCAAGTCATGCTGGTACATCACTGCATGAGTGACAGGCTGTTAATGTAATGCCTAATATATAATAGTATAACAGTATAGGATATACAATACAGTATAACATCTTTCTGCATTGAGTAGCCGACTAATACTTTTAAAACTTTAAGTACATTTTCATGATAATACATAATTTTACTTAACATTTTCAAGACAGGACTTTTACTTGTAACAGAGTAGGCTACTTTTAGAGTGTGATATTAGTACTTTAAGTAAAGGATGTGAATACTTCCTTTACTACTGGTGCTAAGATGCAAACTAACATGCTTTAGTTATATAACAGTTATTTTCTTTATCATGTTTATAATTTTGTTTATTTTTTAGGGTCAATCTAGCTGCAGTCCAGCTCAGTGAACTCAAATTCAAATTTTATTTGTATAGCGCCAAATCATGACAGAAGTCATCTCAGGACACTTTACAAAGTAAGGGCTAGACTTGATATTATCACTATTACTATAGAGGAAAACAAAAGCAAGCATTTGGCTGCAGTGGGGGAGGAAAAACTCCCTTTAACGGAAGAAAGGGAGTGAACCGTCACTTGCAATAGAAAAAGACAATTTTTTTCATTCTTTTAAGGGTGGTTGTAACTGATAATAGTAATTGTGTAAAACCATATACTGTAATACCATGAAACCATAATATTTTCTGAGATGGTTATCATACCGTGAAAATGTTTTGGGGGTATTTTTTTTCTTTCTTGGGGGATATGTGGGGTAGCAGGTTAATACATTGAATATGAAAGTCTGGTATTTAGATTATCTTGACGGACACTCCTACTCAGAAGGGGGCGGGAATGCACCTAACGTTGTTTGCCAACCGCCAAAAACATGAAGAAGAGAAACTGGAACATGTTTTATGAGTTATTTAAAAATACAGTTCCAATGAACTTTAACGGAGGTGTTGGGGGGAGCTCAGGGGATATAGGGTACAGAGCACTTCTTAGTTTTTTAGAGAGTACAGGGCTAAGTATAAGCTATTATTTCTGTGTAGCTTCTTCCGGTTCTTTCAAACCAGGAACTCTCAATGAGACGAAAGAGACTGCTTTAGATTTTATAAAAAATAACCGTGCTGGTTTATTCAGAGGATCACAGGTAAAATTCACAGTACACGTCCAGAGCTCTCTCACCCCTCTGCCTGCGCGCAGGCAGCAGAAAAGCTGAAGATGTCTGGACCCAACAACCTATATAATATTAATCATTTTTGGGCTAGCCCATGCTACAAGGGGCGTCAAACCGTGACGCCACCCGATAAGCAAGCTTTGCAGCTGCTCTGTCGTTTAGCCAAAACATGAGGCAAAGTCAAGGTGCGTGACTGTTGTTTTCGTGGTGTGTATCTAAACAATGGGACATAACCTTACACTTTAAGACAAATATTAAGACTAGCATTACAGTTGACCCTAAAAGCTCTTTTCCTGTAACCTTGGCGTGCCTGCAATTTTACTGCAGGCTAATAGTTACATCAAACTAGTCACCCTGTCTGCACTAAACATCTTCTAATACAACAGATCTCTAATCCATATCTATCTAACTAAGAAATAACCTAACATAAGCAAGACAATATAATGTGAACTGAGCAAGGTTATTTTGTTATAGTAATAGGTAGTGGCCGTTCTGATTCACACTTCAGTTTAGAAGGTGGTGGTAATACACCTAAAGCTGTTTGCCAACCGCCATTAAACAACCGAAGAAGAAGAAGAGGAGTAGCGGGCTGCAGTAAACAGGGTTGGCTACAAATAGAGCGAAGGTCTGTTTGTAAGTGTTTAACATGTACTTTAGTGTTGGTCTTGATTTACGATAGAAACACACAGCTTGTATTGGGTATGTGCGCTTCCCTTTTCAGTGTTTGAAGTACTTGCACGTGTCAACTAGCAGCTAGCAAGTGCTAGCTTGGGGGAGACTGCAAGTGCAGTCGGTGTAACAGTTCTAGTGTTGACATTCGTCAACGAAAATTATGACTAAATATTCGTCGTCAACGAACCTTTATCGCGTGACGAAAACGACACAAGACGCAACGACAATGCTGGTCATGCGACGATGACTATAAATGTATAATGCAACATTGTTGACGAAAAAAACGAGACTAAATGTGGTTTACAAAATAAAAATTATGCTAAAATGTCTCCATTTTCGTTGACCAAAATGTGACGAAAGGAAATCTTTTAACGTTATTTCGTCTCGTTTAGTCGCGTTATTATTATTATTTTGCAGTGTTTATGTTTCCTGTGTCTTGCTTCAGGGGCCGCATCAGGTCGCACTGCGCAGACGCACTTCTTTAAGCCACACTCGCGGCTTTATTTAGAAGACAACAGAGTTAAGTGTGACACAGAGAAAGGGACTGATGGCCAGCCAGCCGGGGTTTGTCATTGGAAGAAAAAGAAGAAACTACATTTGGAAAAACTTTAATTACATAGAAGTGGAAAAGAAAACGGAATGTGTTGTGGAAAAAGATGGGGTCGAAATGCGGCCACAAAATGTGTATTGGATGTATTCTTGAGTCTATGAGATAACAATATAATAAGATAACCTTATTTGGAAATGGGTTTGGCTAAAAGAAACGTTTGGTTTCATCTATACTACTAGGTAGGTAGGTACTTTATTGATCCCTCAATGGGGTAATTTCAGTGTTTCAGCAGCAATGGAGAACAAACATCACACCATGAGAACAAGCACCGCACACACATCCTGATAAATAAATTCCAAGTACTCAAAAAATAGACAGAATCAAGTATTTGAATAATCAAGAACAGAATTTACATGCGTGCATATTAACCATGCATTTTACCCCAGGATTTGAGTATTGCACTTCAGTTGACTATTACATAGTAATGATGTGCTGAGAAGAAAATTTCAAGGTCCATTTAGCACCTGTTCTGGAGCGTTCATGTGACAGACTGGTCTTCACCAGTAGTGGATGTTATTTATGGCTCTGCACCGATGACAGCTGGTGTGTTGTAATCGCGATATCTCGAACTCCTTCAGGGGATTTCTTCATATGTGTCACAGATGTCCACTTGGATTCTGGGATGAACTGATCACATTTTCTGGCCAAAGGTTAAGGTCACACTGAACTAACATCTGTCCAATTTTTATCAGTGCAATATCTCAGGAATCCCTGGAGGGGATCTCATTACATCTGCAACCTGACTGGTTGGCAGAGACATACAGCCTCCAGGTGGCAACTGTTGATTGAAAATAATTTCTCAACTATTGTTTTTAAGACCAAGAATGAACTTTGAATTAATTGAGAGTCCATGTTGCTAAAGGTCAGAATACTTTGTTGCAATCGGTTCTTTTTACCATGCTAACTCTGAGAGACGAGGCAGTCCAAGTACAGTGCCTTGCGAAAGTATTCGGCCCCCTTGAACTTTGCGACCTTTTGCCACATTTCAGGCTTCAAACATAAAGATATAAAACTGTAATTTTTTGTGAAGAATCAACAACAAGTGGGACACAATCATGAAGTGGAACGAAATTTATTGGATATGTCAAACTTTTTTAACAAATAAAAAAACTGAAAAATTGGGCGTGCAAAATTATTCAACCCCCTTAAGTTAATACGTTGTAGCGCCACCTTTTGCTGCGATTACAGCTGTAAGTCACTTGGGGTATGTCTCTATCAGTTTTGCACATCGAGAGACTGAAATTTTTGCCCATGCCTCCTTGCAAAACAGCTCGAGCTCAGTGAGGTTGGATGGAGAGCGTTTGTGAACAGCAGTTTTCCACAGATTCTCGATTGGATTCAGGTCTGGACTTTGACTTGGCCATTCTAACACCTGGATATGTTTATTTGTGAACCATTCCATTGTAGATTTTGCTTTATGTTTTGGATCATTGTCTTGTTGGAAGACAAATCTCCGTCCCAGTCTCAGGTCTTTTGCAGACTCCATCAGGTTTCCTTCCAGAATGGTCCTGTATTTGGCTCCATCCATCTTCCCATCAAGTTTAACCATCTTCCCTGTCCCTGCTGAAGAAAAGCAGGCCCAAACAATGATGCTGCCACCACCATGTTTGACAGAGGGGATGGTGTGTTCAGGGTGATGAGCTGTGTTGCTTTTACGCCAAACATAACGTTTTGCATTGTTGCCAAAAAGTTCGATTTTGGTTTCATCTGACCAGAGCACCTTCTTCCACATGTTTGGTGCGTCTCCCAGGTGGCTTGTGGCAAACTTTAAACGACACTTTTTATGGATATCTTTAAGAAATGGCTTTCTTCTTGCCACTCTTCCATAAAGGCCAGATTTGTGCAGTATACGACTGATTGTTGTCCTATGGACAGAGTCTCCCACCTCAGCTGTAGATCTCTGCAGTTCATCCAGAGTGATCATGGGCCTCTTGGCTGCATCTCTGATCAGTCTTCTCCTTGTATGAGCTGAAAGTTTAGAGGGACGGCCAGGTCTTGGTAGATTTGCAGTGGTCTGATACTCCTTCCATTTCAATATTATCACTTGCACAGTGCTCCTTGGGATGTTTAAAGCTTGGGAAATCTTTTTGTATCCAAATCCGGCTTTAAACTTCTCCACAACAGTATCTCGGACCTGCCTGGTGTGTTCCTTGTTCTTCATGATGCTCTCTGCGCTTTAAACAGACCTCTGAGACTATCACAGTGCAGGTGCATTTATACGGAGACTTGATTACACACAGGTGGATTCTATTTATCATCATTAGTCATTTAGGTCAACATTGGATCATTCAGAGATCCTCACTGAACTTCTGGAGAGAGTTTGCTGCACTGAAAGTAAAGGGGCTGAATAATTTTGCACGCCCAATTATTCAGTTTTTTATTTGTTAAAAAAGTTTGAAATATCCAATAAATTTCGTTCCACTTCATGATTGTGTCCCACTTGTTGTTGATTCTTCACAAAAAATTACAGTTTTATATCTTTATGTTTGAAGCCTGAAATGTGGCAAAAGGTCGCAAAGTTCAAGGGGGCCGAATACTTTCGCAAGGCACTGTAAAAATTACTGCAGGTAGTGCAATGTAGGCCTAACTTCACAAAGAAGATGCCAAGCCGTGGCATTCCTAGGGACAGCTCTGCAGCTGCCCCGAGCAGTAGCCAAAACATGAGGAAAAATCAATGTGTGAATGTCTGTTGATTACGTGGTGTGTAACTAAAAACATTCTAACACGACCTCTAGTGACATGTCCTAACATTAAACATAAGAAAATATTATGGCTATGGCTACAGTTATACATGTCATAATAATAATATTAAACATCCTGTCTGCTGACAGTCATCCACTTTTTCTATCTAGTTATCCTTGACCATAAGCATCCTGCAGTAACTCATGAAAATGACTAAGCATTTAACAGCCTAAGCTAGACATCCTGTCTGCTCTAAAACATTTCTAATACTTAAAGTATCTAACCAATATCTATCTGACTAAAAATACCTAACAACTTTTAAACTGGAATATCTAGAATACTTTGACAACTGAGCAAAATTTTATCTGCTGATAAAGGTCATGAAATATGATCAAAAGCTTGAACAGTTACATGGGTCAAGAATGGACTTTCAGGTCAGTTGTTTGGTATTGTATGGTATTACCAAGACAATTACACAATTCAGTACTATGACATAAATAAGAAACATCTTTTGAAGCACAGCTGTATGCAAAGGTTTGGGTAAATTACACATTTTATTGATTTTTTTAAGTGAAAATATTAATACCCCTCCAGTGGCAAATGCACCTTAAAAAGAGCAGTCGCATATGAAAGCACTTATTTTATATTTCATGAAATGAAAAACAATTAAGAAATTTAAACAGCACCCATGGCATGTGCAGAAGTTAAGGCACCCTTTTACTTGTGACGTCTTAGAACTTTATTGACTTCGTCGGCCTTAATTTACTCATTAGGGCCTGTAAGGCAGGTCAAGAATGGTTCAGAATTGTCACGTGTTGACACTTCTTGAGCTGATAAATTCTTACTTTTCAAACTTTGTGGTTATCACTCAACAGCTGTGAGCTTCTCTTAGCAACTGACTGAGGATCAGAACATGAAACCAGTTGATTCCTAGAAAACGGGGCTATGAAAAGATATTAAAGCATTTCAGCTGTCTGAAATTTCAAAAGTGGTAGTTAAGGAGAACTGCGGAAATCACAAAAGGATCTGTAAGTCTAAGATAACCTTCAGACGAAACTGCAAGTCTATTGGGCAGAGAGGCTATGACTGCAAAGAACCTGCAGGACAATTTTGAAAACACAGGAGCGGTGGGGTGCCACAGCACTGTTACATTCCTTGGACAAACAGTCTACATGGGAGAGTCATCTCTGCAACCTCTCTACAGACAATCATTGTCTGAAGTGTGCAATAGAACATTTTAAAAAGCTTGACCTACTTGGAAAGAAGTGCTGTGGACAGATGAATTTAAACTGGAGCTCTTTGAAGACTAAAAACTTTGAGTCACTAAAGGTGTGCTTGGGGGGAAAAAAGGGGCAGCATTTGATGAAAAGAACACCGGCAGCTGTTAAGCATGGGGCTGAAATATTCTGCTTTGGGCTTGTGGCACAGGAAACGTTTACATTGGATCCAGAAAGTATTCACAGCGCTTAACTTTTTCCACATTTTGTTATGTTACAGTGTTATTCCAAAATGGATTAAATTCATTATTGTCCTCAAAATTATACAAACAATACCCCATAATGACTGTGAAAAAAGTTTGTTTGAAATCTACCCAAATTTTTTAAAAATGAAAAGTATGAAAAAAAAAATCACATGTACACAAGTATTCACAGCCTTTGCTCAATACTTTGTTGAAGCACCTTTAGCACCAGTTATAGCCTCCAGTCGTTTTGAGCATGATTCTACAAGCTTGGCACACCTATTTTTGGGCAGTTTCTCCCATTCTTCTTTGCAGTACCTCTCAAGCTCCATCAGGTTGGATGGGGAGCGTCTGTGCACAGCCATTTTCAGATCTCTCCAGAGATGTTCAAAGTCTAGGCTCTGGCTGGGCCACTCCAGGACCATCCGTAGCCACTCCTTTGTTATCTTGGCTGTGTGCTTAGGGTCATTGTCCTGTTGAAAGATGAACCGTTGCCCCAGTCTGAGGTCCAGAGCATCTAGAACAGGTTTTCATCAAGGATGTGTCTATATTTTTTAGCTTACGGGAAAAAAAAGATGTCTATATATTGCTGCAGTCATCGTTCCCTCGATCCTGACTAGTCTCCCACTTCCTGCCACTGAAAAACATCCCAACAGCATGATACTGCCACCACCCCATGCTTCACTGTAGGGATGGAGTTCAATCTTTGTTTTATCAGACCAGAGAGCTTTGTTTCTCATGGTGTGAGAGTCCTTCAGGTGCCTTTTGGCAAACTCCAGGCAGGCTGCCATGTGCCTTTTACTGAGGAGTGGTTTCCATCTGGCCACTCTACCATACAGGCCTGATTGGTGGAGTGTTGCAGAGCTGGTTGTTCTTCTGGAAGGTTCTCCTCTCTCCACAGAAATGTTGGGGCTCTTTCAGAGGGACCATTGGGCTCTTGGTCACCTCCCTGACTAAGGCCCTTCTCTCTCGATCGCTCAGTATGGCCGGGCAGGCCGCTCTAGGAAGAGTTCTGGTGGTTCCAAACTTCTTCCATTTACAGATGATGGAGGCCACTGTGCTCATTGGGACCTTCAATGCTGCACAGATTTTTCTGTACCCTTCCCCAGATTTGTGCCTTGATAGAGTCCTGTCTTGGAGATCTACAGACAATTCCTCAGACGTCATGGTTTGGTTTGTGCTCTGACATGCACTGTTAACTGTGGGACCTTATATAGACAGTTGTATGCCTTTCCAAATCATGTCCAGTCAAGTGAAGTTCCCACTGGTGGTCTCCACTCAAGTTGTAGAAACATCTCAAGGATGATTGTTGGAAACAGGATGCACCAGAGCTCAATTTTGATTGTCATGGCAAAGGCTGTGAATACTTATGTACATGTGATTTTTTTCGTTTTTTTATTTTTAATAAATTTGCAAAGATTTCAAACAAACTTTTTTCACGTCATTTTGGGGTGTTTGTGGAATTTTGAGGACAATAATTAATTTAATCCATTTTGGAATAAGGCTGTCACATAACAAAATGTGGAAAAAGTTAAGAGCTGTGAATACTTTCTGGATGCACTGTATAGAGGGAAGAATGCATTCAACTCAAAATTAAAAAATTCTAGATGCAACATGCCACAATTACTGTTTTATTTTTTCTATTAAGTTTGTGAAACAAAAAGTGAATGCATTAACAGAGGGGCTCGTTTTTAATGTCTGTTAGCTGCAGACATTATCTACTACCACCCATTCACACATTAATACAAAATTCAGCAAAATATGGTATTTCCTATGGTTTGTAATATGAACATGGCTGGCTCATGCTTTCTTTTTGTGCTGCATGATTGTACAGATGGCCAGCAAACTGACACAACATTGATGCTTGAACATAACACTAGCTGATGCACTGATTTTTCTAAAGCTTACAAAGGTCTTGTATCTTGTAAGGAATTCTCATAGACAGGAGTAGATAGGAAGGAGAATGAAAATCTTTAGTTACAGTACAGAACAGACCTACCAGTACCAATGGAAGGACATTTGTCATGTCTGCGTTTAGGTGGAGCATCCCACTGGGTGCACGGCGTGTCATGGACGCAGTCAAAGAGGGTCACCAGAGCACCCTGAGCTCGGGCAAAATGGTGGCCTTGGCTGCAGGGCTTTCTCTCGGTGCTACAGTGGGCTACATGGTCTATCGCCACATAAGCAGCAACAACAGTGAGTATCTGCTGTCAGTGACATTTGTGTGTAAATGATAAATATTGTTTATTTTCTGACAACCTCCATAATTTTCCTTACCAGGTCAGGGACCCAACACTGAAGTGTCAAAGTTGACACTTCCAGTAGACGTTTATAGGAACATAAGAAGATATCAAGCCACCTTTATGGATATCGTGAGTGCTACAATACCAGAAAATTATATTTTTTTCCAAAGGCAATATTAAATGACTGCTGAAATAGGTATAATTGGTTAGCTACCTCAGGTTGTTGCATGTCCTTTTGCCAAGTTTATGTTTATATGACAGACTTTCAACTAATGATTTGTTTCATTATCAGAATTGTGTAACCCCAAAGTACAAAGTAATAACAAAAAGACCTGAAATAATAGTCAAATGAGTAAATTGTGTAAAATGTATAAACAATTTGTGAAATAACTGACCAAGTTATTTAAGCTCAACTCACTACTATGAATGACATTATTAGTGTCATAACTGCATTTTATTGGATATAGTTTTATTTTATTACAGACATCTGTATTTCAAAATGTTAGTCATTTCTCTACTCTCTTGCTGTCTTTCTGCTTCAGGTGACCCAGAAGTCTGGGGCTCTTGTAAGGGTTTCATCCTATTCAGGAGAGTCCAGATGTAAGACAGATGTGTGTTTCCTGCTGCAGGGCTCTAAGGAGCAAGTCTTGCTGGCCCGCTGCATGCTGGAGAACCTGGTCGCAGACTGTGAACCGGTCACTGTGGATTTGGAAGTTCCTCAGACTGCCTTTGGACGGATAATAGGTAGCTGTCAAATGATCAGGATGCTCAGATTGATTCCTAGTTTTGCATTTGTCTCAAGTGATTACTTTCAACATTAATGTTGTGCTAATGTTCATTCAGATTGATTTGACTCATACTTTCCATTAGCCTGAATCTATTTCAGTTCTAAAAGCTGCACTAATCAATTTTATCATATGAACTGTGGATCAGCTGACTAACTGCACTGTAAAAAGTGCAGTTAGTCACAGATGGTTATCACAAACACTGCAGGTACACTCTGCAGTTTTTGTAGCCTCTTTTATTTCACTGATTTTGTTTGCAAGCCATTCTCTTCAGTACCAGTGCCAACCACATCAGGCAGCTGTTTGCAGTGGAAACGCTCTGACAAACCCACTGTACGCTGCCTGTCCACCAAACAGCAGATAGACATGCCAGATGTTTTTGTTAGAGTGGGTGGAATCTAAACTCTAGTTAAAAAGAGAATGACTGTTGGACTTCTATTCATCAGCAGACACGAGCACCACTGGAAGTGAATGATAATGTTGCTCTGCATCTGCTGGAAGTGCAACCAATAACTGTTTATCATTCTGTCAGCCATATCAACTGTATAAGGTGATATGTCAGATCTTGTGTTTTTAACTTGATACAAGTGTTCCACCCATCTTTCTTTCTTTCTTTCTTTCAAGTGTTCCACCCATCCATTCATGCAGATTCACTTTGCTCCAGAGTTCCGTCATTGTCAGACAGACTTGTCAAGTTCTGCAAACATATTAAGACAGGACAATAAACCTCCATCTAAACCTAAAATCACACTTTCTTTTTGCACATTTTTTATAATGTGTTAAAAGTGAGAAATGAGAACAAATTAGGATGATTCTGTATTTTTTTATTACTGCCAGCAAATTGCATGAAAAGCTGCCAGCAGTGGTCTACATTTGGCCCCATACATGGTTTGTTTGTGTGTGACATTGACTAAGATCTGTATTAGACTGAGACCCTGCTGCTATATGAAACACTCTGGGAGCTTAGTGCGGTGTGTATATTTCCAGTCTTTTGCTTGGTATCTCTGTGCCTGTGCTGCAGGCCGTGGAGGAGAAAGTGTAAAATTGATCTCCAGGACCACAGGGGCCAGAGTGGTTTGTTCCAAAGAGAAGATGCATGGTCCAGGTGCAAAGGGTACTATTACAGTCACAGGGAGCAGACAGGAGGTGAAACAGGCCAAGGTGAGTTGGATTCACTCACTGGGATTACCCATGTGTTGCTGGTCCTTTTATTTAGGCATGGTGTGTAGAATAAATATAACTTGTCTCATCTGGTTTTAGGAGCTGATTCTAGAAAAGGTTCGAGAGGACATAATGGTTAGGAAAAAGATTTCTCAGTCATCTGCCCTGCGCCAGAAACGTGGCCATACTGCTGTAAATGAGAAGCCTGATAGCACAAAAACCGAAGAACCAGTGGGCTTAAACAACAATGGCCCCTTCTCCCAGACAGAGAAAAATGGGCTTGCTTATGCCAATGAAACCACAGGAGAACCAAAAGCTATTTGTAACAAGATGGAGGAGCTGAAAATCAGCAGCAGAGACAACAATGAAGAGGAGGAGGGCAGCATCTCCACAATCTCACTTTCTGAAGGTTCCAAGTTTGAACGTTAGTTCACTGTCTCTGTAGTGTAGTCTTGAAAAGACATGATGCAACTGTCTCACTAGAGTCTGTCTTTGAACATGGTCATATCATACAGTGATTATTAGCTTCTTTTTTGTGTGTGTTGTCCAGTTCCCAGTCCAGACCTGAGCTTCCAGCCAGATGAACATTTAGAGGTGTATGTTTCTGCGTCAGAGAACCCAAACCATTTCTGGATCCAGATCCTTGGGGTTCGCTCCCTCCAGCTGGACAAACTGACAGAAGAGATGAACTGCTTCTACAGCAGTGGCGACCTGGCAGTGAGGACGTGTCCTACTGTTTTTTATATTTTGTGTCATTTTTTGGCACAGATCAACAGAAACTTTTCAAAATAATGCACTAATGTACTAGTAGTAATGTACAAGAAAGCATAAATGGCAATGTTTCTTTGTTTTCCAGGAGCAGCGGGTGGAGACCCTTGTGGTGGGAGATATTGTGGCAGCTCCATACCAAGACCACGGCACATGGAACAGGGCAAGGGTGCTGGGAGTCCTGGGATCTGGACTGGTGGAACTTTACTATGTTGACTTTGGAGACAATGGGGAGCTGCCCAGAGACACCCTCTGTCGTATCAGGTAACAACACACTAATACATCCACAGCATTTTCTTTAATTACATATTCATTTTATAATCCTGAATTGTAGATGTATAAAATTCTGACACAAAAAGTCAAACTCAAGAGTGTGATAGATGGTCTGCAGCTTCATGGCCGAGTGGTTACAGCTTTGACTAATGTGTGATTCTGCTTTTTTCATGTCTGTCTTAATATAATGCCCATACAGTATATACTTCGGTCAGTGGAGAGATAACCAATTTCACGTTTGTTGAAGCTTCTGTTCAAGCCAGGCTGGAAGAAACGTGTTGTAACTGAGCAGTTTTTCAGGAAATTGTGTGATATTATTGTTATTCCTGTGTGCATGTTGCTTGTGTTCAGTGAAATCTGCATGTGTGGCAGTTCAGGAGGTCAAAGGTGTTCAAATCAGAGCTGGATACACATCACTTGGGGGTGGCTGTGGTTCAGGAGGTCGATACTGTAGGGTCGTCTCCTAAATGGAAGATTAGTGGTTCGATTCCTGGCTTGTCCAGTCTACATGTCGTAGTGTCCTTGAGCAAGACACTGAACCCCCAGTTGCTCCCGGTGATGACACTGATGTGTGAGTGCTTGGGAGTGCGAATGGGTGAAAGCTCTTAGTGTTGCAATCCATAGAAAAGCACTATACAAGTATAAGACCATTTAATTACAAACATGAACATGGAACCGGTTTGGGGACCACAGGATCTCGTCTCTGCTTTTTGCTGATGACGTTGTCTTGTTGGCTCCATCAAGCCAGGACCTCCAGCGTGCACTGGGGCGGCTTGCAGCCGAGTGTGAAGCGGCTGGGATGAGAATCAGCACCTCCAAGTCCGAGGCCATGGTTCTCACTCAGAAAAGGGTGCCTTGTTCCCTTCAGGTTGGTGGAGAGTTCCTGCCTCAAGTGGAGGAGTTCAAGTATCTTGGGGTCTTGTTCATGAGTGAGGGAAGGATGGAACAGGAGATTGACAGGCGGTTCAGTGCAGCTTCTGCAGTAATGCGGTCAATGTACCGGTCCGTTGTGGTGAAGAAGGAGCTGAGCTGTAAGGTGAAGCTCTCGATTTACTGGTCGATCTACGTTCCGACTCTCACCTATGGTCATGAGCTTTGGGTCATGACCGAAAGGGCAAGATCCCGGATACAGGCGGCCAAAATGAGCTTCCTCCACA
>NW_018127976.1:691135-693107 GCF_001952655.1 Monopterus albus | reverse complement strand
GGTATGTCCCACCGGGAGGAGGCCCCGGGGAAGGCCCAGGACGCGCTGGAGGGACTATGTCTCTCGGCTGGCCTGGGAATGCCTCGGAATTCCCCCGGAGGAGCTGGAGGAAGTGTCTGGAGAGAGGGAAGTCTGGGCATCTTTGCTTAGACTGCTGCCCCCGTGACCCGGTCCCGGATAAGCAGAGGAAAATGGATGGATGAACGTGAACCATCAGCACAAAAAGACTGAGCATTACGGCCTGTAATGTGACTGTTGTCTTAAGGTTATACTGAGGCAAAGTCTTGATGTTAAACTTCTGGGATGAAGATAACTGCTTTATTTATCTGACTCAGACCACTGAAGCCTCCTAGTGTCTTTAGTTGAACTGTTACACAAGGAACCAGTTTTGCAGATTCTGCGCCCCAATTCTAATATTAACAGTGGAGTTAATAGGATAAATACTGTATCTAAAACTAATTTCTTTATAAAATCTTAATGAGATTTAAGAGACTTAGCTACAAATGTGTGCCTCCATTGCCTGGAGATACCAAATCTGTTTCCATCCTGTCAGCTTCTATGGAGATGTGTAGAGTTAGAGCACCTGCATCTGTTTGGTAGCTCCTAAAATGGTGCACTTCAGAAGTTTAAGGAGTTATGCCTTTAGAATTCAATTGGTCTCTTAATAATCCTTGGTTACATTTTTACTGTTTGTCGCTCTCTGAAGTTATTGTTTGAGGGATACTGTGGGCAGAAGGAATGAGTAGTGACCCACAATGTTGTCAGTGTATGCAGGGCATGTCAGAGTGACACTTAACAAATCATAAACAAAAAAAGGTTTCAGTTTTGATGCACAGCCCTGCTGGCTTCCTATTGACATTTTTTATTTTGGCCCTGTGTTGTGAGCAGTGCATCTATCCAGAGATTTTAAATTTATACTAGTTTGCATTTGGCCCATGAACTGTTTATAGGTTGTTTCTGAGACTCCCGTCAGCTCCTTCTTCATAAACCTATGTACAAACCCCAATTCCAATGAAGTTGGGACATTGTGTAAAATGTAAATAAAAACAGAATACAATGACTTGCAAATCCTTTTTGACCCATATTTAACTGAATACACCACAAAGACAAGATATTTAATGTTCAAACTGATAAACTTGATTGGTTTTTGCAAATATTCACTCATTTTGAATTTGATGCCTGCAACACGTTCCAAAAGAGCTGGGACGGGGGTATTTTTACCACTGTGTTACATCACCTTTCCTTTTAACAACACTTAATAAGCTTTTGGGAACTGAGGACACTAATTGTAGAAGCTTTGTAGGTGGAATTCTTTCCCATTCTTTCTTGATGTACAACTTCAGTTGCTCAACAGTCTGGGGTCTGCGTTGTGGTATTTTGCACCTCATAATGCGCCACACATTTTCAATGGGAGACAGTTCTGGACTGCAGGCAGGTCATTTTAATACCCGCACTGTTTTACTACAAAGCGACGCTGTTGTACAGTGGGTACAGAAAGTATTCAGACCCCCTTAAAATTTTCACTCTTTGTTATATTGCAGCCATATGCTAAAATCATTTAAGTTCATTTTTCCCTCAATGTACCCCAGCACCCCATATTGACAGAAAAACACAGAATTTTTTACATTTTTGCAGATTTATTAAAAAAGAAAAACTGAAATATCACATGGTCATAAGTATTCAGACCCTTTGCTCAGTATTTAGTAGAAGCACCCTTTTGAGCTAATACAGCCATGAGTCTTTTTGGGAATGATGCAACAAGTTTTTCACACCTGCATTTGGGGATCCTCTGCCATTCCTCCTTGCAGATCCTCTCCAGTTCTGTCAGGTTGGATGGTAAACGTGGGTGGACAGCCATTTTCAGGTCTCTCCAGAGATGCTCAATGGGTTTTAAGTCAGGGCTCTGGCTGGGCCATTCAAGAACAGTCACGGAGTTGTTGTGAAGCCACTCCTTCATTATTTTAGCTGTGTG
>NW_018127976.1:690335-691022 GCF_001952655.1 Monopterus albus | reverse complement strand
GACGGTCAGCTCTAGGAAGGGTTCTGGTCGTCCCAAACGTCTTCCATTTAAGGATTATGGAGGCCACTGTGCTCTTAGGGGAATCTTAAGTGCAGCAGAAATTTTTTTGTAACCTTGGCCAGATCTGTGCCTTGCCACAATTGTGTCTCTGAGCTCTTCAGGCAGTTCCTTTGACCTCATGATTCTCATTTGCTCTGACATGCAGTGTGAGCTGTAGGGTCTTATATAGACAGGTGTGTGGCTTTCCTAATCACGTCCCATCAGTATAATCAAACACAGCTGGACTCAAATGAAGGTGTAGAACCATCTCAGGGATGATCAGAAGAAATGGACAGCACCTAAGTTAAATATATGAGTGTCACAGCAAAGGGTCTGAATACTTATGACCATGTGATATTTCAGGTTTTTTTTTTTTAATAAATCTGCAAAAATGTCAAAAATTCTGTGTTTTTCTGTCAATATGGGGTGCCGTGTGTACATTAATGAGGAAAAAAATGAACTTAAATGATTTTAGCATATGGCTGCAATATAACAAAGAGTGAAAAAATTAAGGGGGTCTGAATACTTTCCGTACCCACTGTAACACATGCAGAATGTTGCTTGGCATTGTCTTGCTGAAATAAGCAGGGACATCCCTGAAAGGCGTTGCTTGGATGGCAGCATATTTTGCTCCCAAACCTCTATGTA
>NW_018127976.1:686761-690324 GCF_001952655.1 Monopterus albus | reverse complement strand
GCAGGAATGGTGCCTTCACAGATGTGCAAGTTACCCATGCCATGGGCACTAACACAGCCCCATACCATCACAGATGCTGGCTTTTGAATTTTGCACTGATAACAATCTGGATGGTCCTTTTCCTCTTTAGCCCGGAGGACACAACGTCCATGGGATCGAAGTTCAGTGTTGGTTTTACGACCTTACTGCTTATGTGCAGAGATTTCTCCAGATTCTCTGAATCTTTTGATATTTTGGACCGTAGATGATGAAATACCTAAATTCCTTGCAATTGTACATTGAGAAACATTGTTCTTAATTTGCTCACGGAGTTCACAAAGTGGTGAACCGCGCCCCATCCTTGCTTGTGAATAACTGAGCCTTTTGGGAACTTCTGGAGAGAGTTTGCTGCACTGAAAGTAAAGGGGCTGAATAATTTTGCACGCCCAATTTTTCAGTTTTTTATTTGTTAAAAAAGTTTGAAATATCCAATAAATTTCGTTCCACTTCATGATTGTGTCCCACTTGTTGTTGATTCTTCACAAAAAATTACAGTTTTATATCTTTATGTTTGAAGCCTGAAATGTGGCAAAAGGTCACAAAGTTCAAGGGGGCCGAATACTTCCGCAAGGCACTGTAGCTGTCCGAAATGAAAACACCCATTCACTTAAACTTGTATGTAGGCAGGCTGAGTGGAAGTGGAAAAAATATCCTCTTCAGATTTTGCTGGATATTTAAAAAAAAAGCAAATAAGAGATTATCAAAGTGCTGTCAAACTTGCTAGAGCTCAATACTTTTCCAGGCTTATTGTAAACAATTGTCATAGACGCAGGGTGTTGTTCAGCACCATAAATGCGGTCTTAAATCCATCTACTGCTGCTTGGATGGATGTGTCCTCCGCTACTTGCAATGAGTTTCTTCAATTTTTTTTGGATAAAATTGTTATGATCAGGTCCCAGATTGATGATTCTGTTCTGGATCCTTCTATTGTTCCTATATGCTCAGCTGTTTTTGACCAGCGTATTTCATTAACTGCTCTTATGAAAGTAGTTCAGCTTGTGAAACCCTCTCATTGTCCTTTGGACATTATGCCAGCAGCTCTGTTTAAAGAGGCTTTTCATAGTATTGGTTTGGACATTGTCAATCTTATTAATGGCTCTGGCTTCTGGGATTGTCTCAACGGCACTTAAACATGCAGTGATTCAACCAATTCTTAAAAAACCCAATCTTGATATTACTGTTTTATCGAATTTTAGACCAGTTTCCAAGTTACCATTTTTGTCTAAGTGTCAGGTTTACCCGGCCACTTTGGCCTCTCTCACCTTCCTCACTCTGTCTATCTTAGCCCCTGATTGCTCCTCACTACCAGGATTAGCACCAGCTGCACTCCATTAGACAGTACCGAATCAGCGTGGTGCGGGTATTTAATGATCTTGTGTTGACTGTGGATGAAGGTAATACTGCTATTCTGATTCTCTTAGATCTTGCGGCTGCTTTTGACACAGTAGACCTTTGTATTTTGTTGTCCCGTCTGCAGCACTCTGTAGGACTTCATGGTGGTGTTCTTAAATGGTTTGAATCATCATATTTGTCTGATAGGAGTTTTTCTGTACATATTGGTGTTCCTCAGGGATCCATACTTGGGCCAGTCCTCTTTTCCTTGTATTTACTTCCCCTTGGATCGATTTTTATGAAATATGGGTTGTCTTTTCATTGTTACGCGGATGATATTCAAATTTATTTGCCATTGAATGTCAAGAAGAGCAACTCATTTCAGACCTTGATGGACTGCTTAAGGGACATTAAGGCTTGGTTATCACATAATTTCTTACATATTAATGAAGGTAAGACAGAATGTGTTGTAATTGGTAACTCTGGTGTCACTGGTTCTGATATTCCTGGCTCTTTGGCCTCCTACCTGAGGCCTCGTGAGAAATCTTGGGGTGGTATTTGATGGTGCTCTTAAGCTGGACGAACAGATAAAATCTGTGGTTAAAGCCAGCTTCTTTCAATTGAGACTTCTGGCTAAGGTTAAACACTTTCTTTCTTTTAGTGATTTTCAAAAGGCAAATCATGCCTTTACACATTGGGGAGACCGAGCTTTTCAGTTTGGGCTCCTATACTGTGGAATGGTCTGCCAAGGGAGATTAGATCTGCTCCTAACCTGACTGTTTTTAGATCACTTCTCAAAACGCATTTGTATTCACAAGCCTTTGACAATTTTATTGATTGATGTATTTGTTCTGACTATGCATTTTTGTTATTTTATTGTGTAGAAGTGTTTTATCTGGTTTTATGTATTTTTATTATTTCTTATGTTTTACTGGAAAGCACTTTGTAACGCAGGTTTAGAAAGGTGCTGTATAAATTTTGCTTGCTTGCTTAACAGCGTGGCATGAAACAATTCAAATATGTAATTTGGAAGACTCATCCAAAATTTTGCGATGGTGTGCATATGACTCGGCGTTCATCCCAACACAATATGACGACAGGTTTAAGAACTAGATTTCAAAAGGATTAACCAACTATAATTCATTTGTCCAAAAGGGGACACTACAAACCTTTGACACCCAGAAACATAAATATGGCTTGAGCTCCGAGGACTTCTTCAGATACCTACAGGTTAGACACTATTTTAATAAGAATATCAAAATGCCCTTAGCCGACCAGGGATTCCTTCAGACATCTATTTCACTAACAAAATCATTGTCACCCACACAAATTATTTCCAAATTATACAACAGCATTCAGCAGAGTAAGAGGAGGAACACATATTACATAAAAGAGAAGTGGGAAAAAGAAGGAGGGTTAACTATCACAGAGGAGAATTGGGAACACATATGTCAGATGCAATGGGCTTCAATGGAATCAGAACATTTGGCGCGAATTTTGTTGGAAAAATATCAGATTTTTCATTACCCCTGCTCAAAAAAGATATCAAGGAACTGGAGATGCTTGTTGGAGATGTGGCCACAAAGGGGCAAATCACTTCCATATCTTTTGGAATTGTAAAGTTGTTCACAAATACTGGTCTGAGATCCATGAACATTTACAAAACATATTTTCAATTACCTTACCATTAACATTTGAAACCATGTATCTGGGTAATATAGTAATTGATGAGTTTAATAAGAAGGACAAGAAACAGGTGCATCTCAATAAAGTAGAATATCATGGAAAAGTCCATTTATTTCAGTAATTCAATTCAAATAGTGTCACGAAGATGGATTAAACCTGAACAACCAACAACCGATGACTGGAAGGACATCATACAAGAGATTTATACAATGGAAAAAAATTTCCTTTTCACTCAGACTGCAGGAGGGCGCATTTTGTCAGATATGGTCGAAATGGACGGAATATGTGAAACCTGTGAGGCCTGACTTTGTGTAAAACTGCTGGGTGCCTATGTAGTAGTGAAGCTACATTGACTATTTATACACAGTGAGGTACCAATAAAGAAGAGGTTCCCCTGCCCCGGTCATGTTCATTGTTTGTTGTTTTTCATTTTGTTTTTCTGGTTAAAAAAAAAAAAGCAAAAGTATTGTATGGTAATACACTGCAGATTGTACTAAAAAAAAAAA